>NC_141418.1:0-130000 GCF_034619465.1 Leptosomus discolor
TGGGGACAGGGGGACACGGCGGGTGGGGGGACAAGGGGGTGGGGGACAAGGGGACAGGGGGCAAGAGGGTAGGGATGGGGACAAGGGGAGAGGGACAGGGAACGGGGGACAAAGGACACAGGAACGTGATGGGACAAGGGGATGGGGGACAAGGGGACAGGAGGGGGACAAGGGGACGGGGACAAGTGGACACAGGACAAGGGGACAAGGAGCAAGAGGGTAGGGATGGGGACAAGGGGACAGGAGGGGGACAAAGGGACGGGGACAAGGGGACATGGGATAAGGTGACAAAGGGTTAGGGATGGGGACAGGGACAAGGGGACAGGGAGCAAGAGGGTAGAGATGGGGACAAGGGGACAGGAAGGGGACAAGGGGATGGGGACAAGGGGACAGGGAGCAAGAGGGTAGGGATGGGGACAAGGGGACAAGAGGGGGACAAGGGGACATGGGATAAGGTGACAAAGGGTTAGGGATGGGGTCAAGGTGACAGGGACAAGGGGACAGCGACAAGGGGAGGGGGACGAGGGGAGGGGGACAAGGGGAGGGGGACAAGGGGACAGGATGGGACAGGAGACAAGGAGATAGGGACAAAGTGACAGGGACAAGGGCACATGGACACAAGGGGATGGGGACAAGGGGAGGGGAGGGGGACAAGGGGACAGGGACAAGGGGAGGGGGATAAGGGGACAAGGGATGGGATAGGAGGCAAGGACATGGGGTCAAGGGGACAGGGACGAGGGGACAGGGACACAAGGGGATGGGGACAAGGGGACAGGGACACAAGGGGATGGGGACAAGGGGACAGGGGACAAGGACACGGGGGGAAGGGGACAGGGAGCAGGGGACATGGATGGGGACAAGGGGATGGGGACAGCGATGAAGACAAGGGGACGGGGACAAGGGGACAAGGGGACAGGGAAGGACAAGACAGGCAGGGGGTGGGGGAGAGCAGGGGACACAGGGACAGGAGAGGGGACAGGAGGGGACAAGGGCCAGCAGAGAAGGGGAGGAGGGAGGAGAGAGACAGTGTCACCAGCTGTCCCGGGGCCGGGCGGCTCCGCGGGGACATCGGCGACGGGGACATCGGCGACGGCACCGAGGGGACGAGGGCACCCGGACTGTCCCCAGCGCGGCCTGGCCTTGGGGACACCGGGGACCCTGCCCGGGGGGGGGGGGGGGGACACGACACCCCCCTTCCCCCGAGGAAGGGGACCCCGCGGCACGGCACGGGGCGGGACGTGGGGGTCCCAGCACCCGCGGGGGCGGGATGTGGGTCCTGGGGCACCCGTGGGTGCCGGGGTACAGGTCCTGGGGCACCCATGGGTGCAGGATATGGGTCCTGGAGCACCCATGGGTGCAGGATACGGGTCCCTGCAGCACCCGTGGGTGCCGGGTGTGGGTGCTGGGGCACCCATGGGTGCAGGGTACAGGTCCCCCAGCACCCATAAGTGCAGGATATGGGTCCTGGAGCACCCATGGGTGCAGGGACAGGTCCCCCAGCACCCATAAGTGCAGGATATGGGTCCTGGAGCACCCATGGGTGCAGGGTACATGTCCCCCAGCACCCATAAGTGCAGGACACGCGTCCTGCAGCACCCATGGGTGCAGGGTACGTGTCCCCCAGCACCCATAAGTGCAGGACACGCGTCCTGCAGCACCCGTGGGCGCCGGGTACGGGTCCCCCAGCACCCATGGGTGCATGATGCAGGTCCTGCAGCACCCATGGGTGCAGGGTACGTGTCCCCCAGCACCCATAAGTGCAGGACACGCGTCCTGCAGCACCCATGGGTGCAGGGTACAGGTCCCCCAGCACCCATAAGTGCAGGACACGCATCCTGCAGCACCCATGGGTGCAGGGTACGTGTCCCCCAGCACCCATAAGTGCAGGACACGCGTCCCCCAGCACCCGTGGGCGCCGGTACGGGTCCCCCAGCACCCATAAGTGCAGGACACGCGTCCTGCAGCACCCATGGGTGCAGGGTACGTGTCCCCCCAGCACCCATAAGTGCAGGACACGCATCCTGCAGCACCCATGGGTGCAGGGTACATGTCCCCCAGCACCTGTGGGTGCAGGTTATGTGTCCCCCAGCACCCATAAGTGCAGGACACGCATCCTGCAGCACCCATGGGTGCAGGGTACGGGTCCCCCAGCACCCATAAGTGCAGGGTACATGTCCTGCAGCACCCGTGAGTGCAGGACACGCGTCCTGCAGCACCCATGGGTGCAGGGTACGTGTCCCCCAGCACCCATAAGTGCAGGACACGCGTCCTGCAGCACCCATGGGTGCAGGGTACGTGTCCCCCAGCACCCATAAGTGCAGGACACGCGTCCTGCAGCACCCGTGGGCGCCAGGTACGGGTCCCCCAGCACCCGCGGGCGCCGTCCGTGGGCGCCGCAGCACCCATGGGTGCCTTACCTCGGCCTTGAGCTCGTCGATGTGGTCCTTGAGCTGGCGGATGTACTGGGCGGCGTCCGAGTGGTTGAGCTGCCCCTGGATCATGCCCTCCTCCCTCTGCGGGGGCGCGCGGGTCAGCGGGTGCCTGTCCCCCCTCCCCCCGCTCCCGGGCACCCCAGGTCACATCCTCCCCCCCCCAACCCCTCCTTGCCCGTGTCGTGTCCCCAGGGGGTTCCCCCCTCACCCCCGCCAGCCCCCCGGGTCCCCCCCCCCCCGTTCCCCGCTCACCTGGATCTCCAGCTCGGCGACGCGCTGCCGCATCTCGGCCAGGGCCGCCATGCTGTCGGCCTCGCGCAGCCGCACCGCCATCACCTCCTCCTTGCTCTGGGGACAGCCCGCTGTCACCCCCCGGGGTCACACCCCACACCCCACACCCCCCCCCCCGCCCCGTGTCACCCGCACGCCCCCCCCCCGGGGAGGCTGCAGCCCCCCCGCTGTCCCCGGGGATAAGGGAAAGGTGGAGGAGGGGAGGCTGGGGGTGATGGGAGGCGGGTGGAGGGGACATGGGGACAACACGGGAGGGGACACTGGGGTCCCAGGAGAAGGGATGAGGGGACTCTGAGGGAGGGGACATGGGAACCCCATGGGAGGGGACATGGGGACCCCAAGGGAGGGGACACTGGGCCCCCATGAGAAGGGACATGGGGACCCTGAGGGAGGGGACATGGGAACCCCATGGGAGGGGACACGGGGACCCCAAGGGAGGGGACATTGGAACCCCATGGGAGGGGACATGGGGACAATACGGGAGGGGACACTGGGACCCCATGAGAAGGGATGTGGGGACCCCATGGGAGGGGACACGGGGACCCCAAGGGAGGGGACACTGGGGTCCCATGAGAAAGGACGTGGGGACCCTGAGGGAGGGGACATGGGAACCCCATGGGAAGGGACACGGGGACCCCAAGGGAGGGGACACTGGGGTCCCATGAGAAGGGACATGGGGACCCTGAAGGTGGGGACATGGGGACAATACAGGAGGGGACACTGAGGTCCCATGAGAAGGGACATGGGGACCCTGAAGGTGGGGACATTGGAGCCCCATGGGAGGGGACATGGGGACAATATGGGAGGGGACACTGGGGTCCCATGAGAAGGGACGAGGGGACCCTGAGGGAGGGGACATTGGGACCCCAAGGGAGGGGACACTGGGGTCCCAGGAGAAGGGACATGGGGACCCCAAAGGTGGGGACATTGGAACCCCATGGGAGGGGACACTGGGGTCCCATGAGAAGGGATGTGGGGACCCTGCTGGAGGGCACATGGGGACACTACAGGAGGGGACACAGAGTCCCCAGGGGAGGGGACACGGGGACCCCATGAGAAGGGACTTGGTGACCCCAAGGGAGGGGACATTGGAACCCCACTGGAGGGGACACAGGGACCCTCTCAGAGGTGACACACTGACCCCTTTTGAGGGGACATGGGGACACCATTGGAGGGGGTGACAGGACACTGTTGGAGGGGACACAGGGACCCCATGAGAGGGGACAAGGGGACCCTCTCAGAGGGGACACACTGACCCCCCCTTGGAAGGGACACGGTGACCCCACGGGAAGGGCCATTGGTGTCCCTGGGGAGGGGACAGAGGTGTCCCCAGGGAGGGTCTGGGGTGTCCCCAGGGAGGGTCTGGGGTGTCCCCGGGGAGGGTTTGGGGGTGTCCCTGGGGGAGGGGACAGCAGTCTCCTGGGGCGGGGGGGAGGGGAGTGGATGGTGACCCCCCCCCCCCCCCCCCGGGTGTCCCCAAGGGGTGTCCCCAAGGGGTGTCCCCGAGTGTCCCCACCTTGCACTGGGCCTCGGCGTGTTTGCGGTGGCTCTCGCTGAGCTGCGCCTGCAGCCCCTTGCTCTGCGCCGCCGCCAGCCGCAGCTGCTCCCGCAGCCCCGCGCACGTCTGCTCCGCCCGGCCCAGCACCGTGCGCTGGATCTGGCCCTGCCACGGGGACACCCCTGTCACCCCCCCGGCCTGTCACCCCCCCGGCCCCAGCACCCCCAGTTCAGCCCCCAGTCAGTATATGCCCAAGCTCTGACCTGCATCTCCAGCCCCAGCACCCCCAGTTCAGCCCCCACGACCCCAGTACCCCCCAGTTCAGCCCCCAGCCCCCAGTCAGGGCTCTGACCTGCGTCTCCAGCCCCAGCACCCCCAGTTCAGCCCCCAGCCCCCAGTCAGAGCTCTGACCTGCGTCTCCAGCTGCAGCACCCCCAGCCCCAGCACCCCCAGCACCCCCAGTTCAGCCCCCCCAGCCCCCAGTACCCCCTAGTTCAGCCCCCAGTATCCCCCAGTCAGTATATGCCCAAGCTCTGACTTGCATCTGCAGCCCCAGCACCCCCAGTTCAGCAGCCACGACCCCAGTACCCCCCAGTTCAGCCCCCAGTACCCCCCAGTTCAGCCCCCAGTCAGGATGTGCCCAAGCTCTGACCTGCATCTCCAGCCCCAGCACCCCCAGTTCAGCCTCCCAGCCCCCAGTACCCCCCAGTTCAGCCCCCAGTCAGTATATGCCCAAGCTCTGACCTGCATCTCCAGCCCCAGCACCCCCAGTTCAGCCCCCACAACCCCAGTACCCCCCCAGTTCAGCCCCCAGTAGCCCCCAGTCAGGGCTCTGACCTGCGTCTCCAGCTGCAGCACCCGCTGCCGCAGCGCCCGCAGCTCGGCCTGGGCCTGGGCCTCCCGCAGCCTGGCGGCCACCACGGCCTCCTGCAGCGCGTTGGCGTTGCTCCGCCGCGGGGACTCCTTCCAGCGCCCGCCGGCCCGCCCCGCCTGGCCCCCGCACCCGTCAGGATGTGGCCCGGCAGCCGAGGGGCACCCGGGTGGCGGGGCGAGGGAGCCAGGCGGGTGGGAGGGGACAGAGGCGTCGGGATGGGGGACCCAGGGGGCAGGGAGGGGACCCAAGGGGCCAAGAGGGGACCCAGGTGTTGGAACGAGGGGCCTGGGTGGCCAGGAGGACACATGGCCGTCAGGACAAGGGACTCAGGTGGCAGGGAGGGGACCCAAGTGGATGGGAGGGGACCTGGTGTCAGGACAAGAGACCCAGGTGGGCAGGAGGGGACACAGCTTAAGAAGGGACCTGGGGGGCCAGGAGGGGACCCAGATGTTGGAACGAGGGACCTGGGGGGCCAGGAGGGGACACAGCTGTCGGGACGAGGGACCTTGAGGGCCAGGATGGGACATGGCCACCAGAACAAGGGACTCGGGTGGCAGGGAGGGGACACAGGTGCCAGGACAAGGGACCCATGTGTCCAGGAGGGGACCCAGATGTTGGAACAAGGGACCTGGGTGGCCAGAAGGACACATGGTCGTCAGGACAAGGGACTCGGGTGGCAGGGAGGGGACCTGGTGTCAGGACGAGAGACCCAGGTGGCCAGGAGAGGACCCAGATGTTGGAACAAGGGACCTGGGTGGCACAGTGAGGGACCCAGGCGGCTGGGAGGGGACAGAGGTGCCAGGATGAGGGACCTGAGTGGCCAGGAGGGGGACATGGCCATCAGGACAAGGGACTCAGGTGGCTGGGAGGGGACACAGCTGTTGGAACGAGGGACCTGGGTGGCCAGGAGGGGGACATGGCCACCAGGACAAGGGACTCAGGTGGCTGGCAGCAGATGAGGTGGCCAGGAGGGGACACAGGTGGCTGGGAGGTGACACAGCTGTTGGAACGAGGGACCTGGGTGGCCAGGAAGGGACCTGGACGTTGGAACGAGGGACCTGGGTGGCCAGGAGGACACATGGCCATCAGGACAAAGGACTCAGGTGGCAGGGAGGGGACCCAGCTGTTGGAACAAGGGACCTGGGTGGCCAGGAGGGGACCTGGACGTTGGAACGAGGGACCTGGGTGGCCAGGAGGGGACTTGAGTGCCAGGCCAAGGGACCGAGGCGGCTGGGAGGTGACCCAGGCCTTGGGAGGAAGGACCCAGGCGTCTGGGGGGGACACCGGGGTGCCCGAGGGGACGCGTCCTCACCTGCCAGCTGTCGCTGAGGTCCTTCACCTGCTGCTGCAGCTCCGTCAGCGACTTGACGGCCTCGGCCTCGCGCAGCGCCAGCGCCTGCAGCTCCTCCTGCAGCCGCACCACGTTGTCCTCGTCCGGCAGGAGGCTGTTCCGCTGCGGGGACACGGCGGGGACACCGCTGGGGACGCCGCCCGGGGCGGCGGCACCCCCGGGGCAGGGGCGCTGGGTATCGGTGGGGACACCCTGGGGCGAGGGACAAGGCAGGGCGGTGGCACCGGGCCGGGGCAGGGGCGCTGGGTGTCGTGGGGACACCTCAGGGTGGTGGCACCGGTCCCTGGAAGGGACACCGCAGAGCGGTGGCACTGGGAGGGCTCGCCCCCCCGCTGCCAGGTGGAGGTGGGGGCGCTCATGGAGCATTCGGGGACACCGGGGACGGAGGATCCCCCAGGGACACGTGGCACCATGGGCCACCCTGGGGACCCTTGCATGGCACCGGGGATCCCCAGGGAGAGGGGACACCAGGTCCATGACACCCCCCCCCGGGCCCCTGGTGTGACACTCCCTGTCCCCAAGGTCACTGCGTGGCACCCTCCATCCCCAGGGCCACTCGTGGGACCGTCCCCAGGGCCACCCACACGACTGTCCCCATCCCCAGGGCCACTCGTGGGACTGTCCCTATCCCCAGGGCCACCCACATGATTGTCCCCATCCCCAGGGCTGCTCGTGGGACCGTCCCCAGGGCCACCCACATGACTGTCCCCATCCCTAGGGCCACCCACATGACTGTCCCCACCCCAGGGCCACCCACACGACTGTCCCCATCCCCAGGGCCACTTGTGGGACTGTCCCTATCCCCAAGGCCACCCACATGATTGTCCCCATCCCCAGGGCTGCTCGTGGGACCGTCCCCAGGGCCACCCACATGACTGTCCCCATCCCTAGGGCCACCCACATGACTGTCCCCATCCCCAGGGCCACTCGTGGGACTGTCCCTATCCCCAGGGCCACCCACATGACTGTCCCCACCCCAGGGCCACCCACATAACTGTCCCCATCCCCAGGGCCACCCATGTAACTGTCCCCACCCCAGGGCCACCCACACGACTGTCCCCAACCCCAGGGCCGCCCCTGTCACCTTCTCCATGTCGAGGACTTTATCCTGCATCTCCTTGAGGGCGCCCAGGGTCTCGCTCTCCCGCAGCCGCGACTGCTCCAGCTCCGTCTCCAGGTGGGTGACAAACTCCTCGCTGAACCGGGGGTTCCCCTGCCACCGTCCCCCCCGTCTGTCACCCACGGGGCACAGCACCCATGTGCGTCCCCCCCCCGGCCTCTGCCTTGCCTGCAGCGGTGGCACCCACCCCCCCCCCACCCCCCCCAAACCCTGATCTGGGGCACAGCAGGGCCTGAACTGGAAGGGGGAAGGTGTGGGGGGCGATGGGGACACTTGGGGACATCAACCTGGGTCGCAGCAGGTCACGAATTGAAAGGGGGAAGGCGTGGGGGGGCGATGGGGACACTTGGGGACAATTTGGGGACACCGACCTAGGTCGCAGCAGGGCAGGAATTGAAAGGGGGAAGGCGTGGGGGGGCGATGGGGACACTTGGGGACACTTGGGGACACCGACCTGGGGCGCAGCAGGGCAGGAATTGGAAGGGGGAAGGCGTGGGGGGCGATGGGGACACTTGGGGACAATTTGGGGACACCGACCTGGGGCACAGCAGGGCAGAAATTGAAAGGGGGAAGGCGTGGGGGGCGATGGGGACACTTGGGGACAATTTGGGGACACCGACCTAGGTCGCAGCAGGGCAGGAATTGAAAGGGGGAAGGCGTGGGGGGGCGATGGGGACACTTGGGGACACTTGGGGACACCGACCTGGGGCGCAGCAGGGCAGGAATTGGAAGGGGGAAGGCGTGGGGGGCGATGGGGACACTTGGGGACAATTTGGGGACACCGACCTGGGGCACAGCAGGGCAGAAATTGAAAGGGGGAAGGCGTGGGGGGCAATGGGGACACTTGGGGACACCGATGTGGGGCGCAGCAGGTCATGAATTGAAAGGAGGAAGGCGTGGGGGGGCGATGGGGACACTTGGGGACAATTTGGGGACACCGACCTGGGGCAGAGCTGGGCAGGAATTGAAAGGGGGAAGGCGTGGGGGGGCGATGGGGACACTTGGGGACATCAACCTGGGTCGCAGCAGGTCATGAACTGAAAGGGGGAAGGTGTGGGGGGACAATGGGGACACTTGGGGACACCAATGTGGGGTGCAGCAGGTCATGAATTGAAAGGGGGAAGGCGTGGGGGGGCGATGGGGACACTTGGGGACACTTGGGGACATCAACCTGGGTCGCAGCAGGTCATGAACTGAAAGGGGGAAGGTGTGGGGGGGCAATGGGGACACTTGGGGACACTTGGGGACATCAACCTGGGTCGCAGCAGGTCATGAACTGAAAGGGGGAAGGCGTGGGGGGGCGATGGGGACCCTTGGGGACCCTTGGGGACCCCCGGGGCCACCGACCTGCTGGTCCTGCAGCTGGCGGATGGTGCTCTGGGCGCGCTGCAGGTTCTCGGTGGCCGAGGTGCAGCGCTGCTTCACCACCGCCAGCTCCCGCTTGATGATGTAGTTCTCCTCCGCCTCCTGCGCCCGTGTCACCTGGCCCTGGGGACACCGGGGACCCGTCACCGCCGTGCCGCTGGGACGGGGGGCGGTGGGGATGCTGGGGGTGACGCTCGGGGACGGGGAACGACGCCGCGGGACAAGGGGGTGGCGCTGGGGACAAGGGGGTGACGCCAGCCCTGCGGCGGGTGACACCGGGGACAAGGCGGGGTGACACTGGGGATGAGGGGGTGATGCCAGGCCCGGAGGGTGACGCCAGCCCCACAGCCAGGGGATGACAGGGGGGAGGGGGGTGACACCAGCCCTGCGGTGGGTGACACCGGGGACAAGGCGGGGTGACACCGGGGATGAGGGGGTGACACCAGCCCCACAGCAGGTCACACTGGGGACAAGGTGGGGTGACACCAGGGATGAGGGGGTGATGCCAGCCCCCCATCAGGTGACAGCACAGAGAAGGGGGGGGGGGTGTGACACCAGCCCTGCGGCAGGTGACACCGGGGACAAGGCGGGGTGACACCGGGGATGAGGGGGTGACGCCAGCCCCCCATCGGGTGACAGCACAGGGAAGGTGGGGGGAGTGTGACACCTGCCATGCGGTGGGTGACACTGGGGACAAGGCAGGGTGACACCGGGGATGAGGGGGTGACACCAGCCCGCCATCAGGTGACAGCACAGAGAAGGGGGGGGGGTGACACCAGCCCTGCGGCGGGTGACACTGGGGACAAGGCGGGGTGACACCGGGGATGAGGGGGTGACACCAGCCCCCCATCAGGTGACAGCACAGAGAAGGGGGGGGGGGTGACACCAGCCCTGTGGCGGGTGACACCGGGGACAAGGCGGGGTGACACCGGGGATGAGGGGGTGACGCCAGCCCCCCCACCGGGTGACAGCACAGAGAAGGGGGGGCGTGTGACACCAGCCCTCCAGCAGGTCACACCGGGGACAAAGCGGGTGACACTGGGGATGAGGGGGTGACGCCAGCCCCCCATCGGGTGACAGCGCAGGGAAGGGGGGGGGGGTGTGACACCAGCCCCCCAGCAGGTCACACTGGGGACAAGGCGGGGTGACACCGGGATGAGGGGGTGACGCCAGCCCCCCCACCGGGTGACAGCGCAGAGAAGGGGGGGGGGGTGACACCAGCCCTGCGGTGGGTGACACCAGGGACAAGGTTCGGTGACACCGGGGATGAGGGGGTGACGCCAGCCCCACAGCAGGTCACACTGAGGACCAGGAGGTGACACCAGCCCTGCGGTGGGTGACACCGGGGACAAGGTTGGGTGACACCGGGGATGAGGGGGTGACGCCAGCCCCCCATCGGGTGACAGCGCAGGGAAGGGGGGGGGGTGTGACACCAGCCCCACAGCAGGTCACACTGGGGACAAGGTGGGGTGACACCGGGGATGAGGGGGTGACACCAGCCCCCCATCAGGTGACAGCACAGAGAAGGGGGGGGGGTGACACCAGCCCTGTGGCGGGTGACACCGGGGACAAGGCGGGGGTGACACCGGGGATGAGGGGGTGACGCCAGCCCCCCCACCGGGTGACAGCGCAGAGAAGGGGGGGGGGGTGACACCAGCCCTGCGGTGGGTGACACCAGGGACAAGGCGGGGTGACACCGGGGATGAGGGGGTGACGCCAGCCCCACAGCAGGTCACACTGAGGACCAGGAGGTGACACCAGCCCTGCGGTGGGTGACACCAGGGACAAGGTTGGGTGACACCGGGGATGAGGGGCTGACGCCAGCCCCCCCACTGGGTGACAGCGCAGGGGAAGGGGGCGGGGGGGGGGGGGTGACACCAGCCCCCCCAGCAGGTCACGCTGAGGACCAGGAGGTGACACCAGCCCTGCGGGGACCTCCAGGGTCGTTCTGTCCCCTTCCACCCGCTCTCACCCCACGACCTCCCACCCGAAAGCCACGCGTTTCGGTCAAACGCAGCAAAACGGCGGCTTTTACCCCATCTGGGCCGCCCCCCGCCCCCAAGTGCCACCACCCCCTCCCCACCCAGCCCCACAAAAGGGCCCCCAACCCCCTCTACCCCCCCCCCATATTTCTCACCAACCCCCCCCCCCTCCCCCAAATCCTCCTTCTTCCCACCAACCCCCCCCCCCCCCCGAAGCGGCGAAGGTGCGCGGGAGCCTCCGGAAAAGGCAGGAAGAAAAAAAGGACAAATCTCCCCGAAGGAGCCAGCTGCAGGGGGGAGAAAGGGGGGGGGGGGGGGGGGGGAAGAAAAGGATTAAAAGCAGAAAAAAGGGGAAAATAGCTATTTTTGACGCTACCTGGATGAGCCTGTCGGCGAGAGCCGCGCTCTCCTGCGGCCGCCGGCGAGAGGAGAGAGAAAAGAGAGGAGAGACGTAACGAGACAAGCGCGGGGGGACGGGGGCAGCGAGAGAAGCCACGAGGCGGAGGCACCCGGCACCGCTTCCCGTTTCGGGGTAATTTCCAAGGATTTTAGCTCTTTCCCCCCCCCCCCACGTCGAGGGGTTAAAAAAAAAACCCCCAAAACCGGCGACGTTTTGCCCTAAACCGGGGCGTTTCCCACCTCCTGGAGGGAGACTTGGGTGTGGAAAAGCCACGAAGCAGCTGCTCGCTGGGCTTCAAAGTCCAATTTTTTCGCACCGAAAGGGTGCCGGGAGGGGAGATTTTGGGGGTGCGGCCCCTAAAAGGGGTGCTGGAGGTGGCGGGGGTGCACCCACGGCTGCCGGGATCTCTTGGGGGGGGGGGGTGGCGTGGGGGCCTCGAGGGAGTTTGGGGACTTTTGTGGGTGCTCCCAGGAGGGTTTTGGGTGCCCCCAGAAGGGTTTGGGTGCTCCCAGGGGGGGTTTGGGTGCCCTCAGGGGGTTTGGGTGCCCCCAGGGGGGATTTGGGTGTCCTCAGGGGGTTTGGGTGCCCCCAGGGGGGTTTTGAGTGCCCCCAGGGGGGATTTGGGTGTCCCCAGAGGGATTTTTGGGTGCTCCCAGAGAGGTTTGGGTGCCCCCAGGTGGGTTTTGAGTGCCCCCAGAGAGGTTTGGGTGCCCCCAGGGGGGTTTTGGGTGCCCCCAGAGGGGATTTGGGTGCCCTCAGAGAGGTTTGGATGCCCCCAGGGGGGTTTTGGGTGCCCCCAGGGGTGTTTGGGTGCGCCCAGAGGGGTTTTGAGTGTCCCCAGAGGGGGGTTGGATGCCCCAAGGGGGGTTTTGGATGCTCCCAGAGGGGTTTGGGTGCCCCCAGAGGGGATTTGGGTGTCCCCAGAGGGGTTTGGGTGCCCCCAGGTGGGTTTTGGGTGCCCTCAGGGGGTTTGGGTGCCCCCAGAGGGGATTTGGGTGCCCTCAGAGAGGTTTGGATGCCCCCAGGGGGGTTTTGGGTGCCCCCAGGGGTGTTTGGGTGCGCCCAGAGGGGTTTTGAGTGTCCCCAGAGGGGGTCTGGGTGCCCCAAGGGGGGTTTTGGGTGCTCCCAGGGGGGTTTGGGTGCTCCTGGAGGGGTTTGGATGCCCCCGGAGGGGTTTTGGGTGCTCCCAGAGAGGTTTGGGTGCCCCCAGGGGGGTTTTGGGTGCACCCAGAGGGGTTTGGGTGCCCCCAGGGAGGGTTTGGATGCGTTCAGAGGGGATTTGGGTGCCCCCAGAGGGGTTTTGGGTGCCCCCAGGGGGGGTTGGGTGCTCCTGGAGGGGTTTGGATGCCCCCACAGGGGTTTTGAGTGCTCCCAGAGAGGTTTGGGTGCCCCCAGGGGGGTTTTGGGTGCCCCCAGAAGGGTTTGGGTGCCCCCAGGGGGGGTTTGGGTGCCCCCAGAGGGGTTTTGGGGTGCCCCCGGGGGGGGTTGGGGTGCCGGCCATGGGGCTCACCTTCTCCAGGGTTTCGATGCGCTGTTTCAGCAGGCGGTTCTCGGTGCGGAGGCGCTGGGGGGGGGGAAATGGGGAGGAATTAGCCCCCAGGGGAGCTTTGATGTCCCCAAGGGGGGGGTCGCTGAGCCTGGGGACAGGGGGATGTGGGGGTAAAGTGGCCCTGGGGAGGGGCTAAGCCCCCCCTGGATGGCTCCAGTGGCCCCAGTGCTGGGTCAAGTGGCCCCGGGGTGGCTCGAATCACCCTGAAGATGGGGAAAAAACGGCCCTGGGGGGGCTTAGATGGCCATGGGGACAGGCTAAATAGCTTAAAAGGTCCTGGGATGGGTCGTGGTGGCCCCAGGATGGATTAGATGGTCCCAGAGATGGCTCAAATGGCCCCAGGGATGGGCTAAGTGTCCCAAAGGATGGGTGAAAGCAGCCCCGGGATGGCTCAAACCACTCTGCAGCAGGCCAAGCGCCCCTGGGATTGCTTAAGCGGCCCTTGGGGACACCTTAAATGGCCCTGGGATGGGTGAAGGTGGTGCCAGGATGGGTCAAAGTGGCCCCAGGGAAGGGCTAAGCTGCCCCAGGAGTCTCAAGTGGCCCCGGGGATGGCTCAAAAGGTGCTGGGGACAGGCAAAATCGTAGCCAGGCTGGGCTGAGTGGCCACGGGGACAGCTTAAATGGCCGTGGGACGGGTCAAAGAGGCCCCACGATGGCTTAGATGGCCTCAGGGGTGGGTAAAGTTGTCCCACGATGGCTCAAGTGACCCTAGGGATGGGTCAGGTGGCCCCAGGAATGGGCTACACGGCCTCGGTATGGCTCAAAGTGACCCCAGGGATGAAGCAAAGTGGCCCTGGGATGGCTTAAGCCTCCCCGAGGATGGGCTAAGCCATCCCAGGATGGCTCAGGCGGCCCTGGGAACGGATGAAATGACCCTGGGATGGGCCAAAGCGGCTGCAGGATGGCTTAGATGGCCCTGGGGATGGGCAATGCCACGCCAGGAGGGCTCAGCCAGCCCCAGGGATGGGCCAAGTGGCCACGAGGATGGCTCAGGCGGCCCCAGGAGGCCAACGCTTGACCTGTTTCACCTTGATCTCGATCTGCTCCTCCATCTCTTTGTTCTTGATGGCGGCATACTCCTTCTCCAGCCTGCTCGGGACACGGGGACAGGCTGGGACACGAGGACAAGGAGCAGACCCGCCCCCCCCCCTGTCCCTGTGCCCCGCGGTGGCCGCAGGGACCCTACCCAAGCACCCAAGACGTCTCCCCATCTCACCTCTTCATCTTCTTGGGGTTGTACTTGACCTGGAAGGCCCTGAGGATGAGCTTGTCGGGACAACTGTCAAACTGGTGCGGGATCACCTTCTGGAAGTACTGGGGGCGCGGAAACCGGCCGTGAAACACGGCCCCAGAACAAAGGCCATCGCGTCAACCAGCCCCAAAGCGGGGCCCGTTGGGTAAAACCAGCCCCAAAATAGGGTCTGTTGGATAAATCTGGCCCCAAACAGCCCCTTCCCGTTGCATAAATCCACCCCAAAACACAACTTAGTGCATAAACCAGCCCCAAAATACGACCCATCACGTAAACTACAAATACAGCCCGTTGCATAAATCCACCCCAAAATACGGCCCGTTGCGTAAACCGGGCCTCAAACCCATCCAGTTGGGAGAAACCTGCCCGAAAATACCAAATGTGGGGCTCAATCTGCCCCAAACTATGGCCCCTCAGACAAATCTGCCCCAAAGCACGTCCCGTTGGGCAAATCTACCCCAAAACACGTCCCGTTGGGCAAATCCACCCCAAAGCATGTCCCGTTGGGCAAATCCAACCCAAAACACGTCCCGTTGGGCAAATCTACGCCAAAACACATCCCGTTGGGCAAATCCGCCCCAAAACACGTCCCGTTGGGCAAATCCGCCCCAAAACACGTCCCGTTGGACAAATCTACCCCAAAGCACGTCCCGTTGGGCAAATCCAACCCAAAACATGTCCAGTTGGGCAAATCCAACCCAAAACATGTCCAGTTGGGCAAATCTACCCCAAAACACGTCCCGTTGGGCAAATCTACCCCAAAACACGTCCCGTTGGGCAAATCCACCCCAAAACACGTCCCGTTGGGCAAATCCACCCCAAAACACGTCCCGTTGCATAAATCCAACCCAAAACACGTCCCGTTGGGCAAATCTACCCCAAAACACGTCCCGTTGGGCAAATCTACCCCAAAGCACGTCCCGTTGGGCAAATCCACCCCAAAACACGTCCCGTTGGGCAAATCCAACCCAAAACACGTCCCGTTGGGCAAATCCAACCCAAAACACGTCCCGTTGGGCAAATCCACCCCAAAAACACGTCCCGTTGGGCAAATCTACCCCAAAACACGTCCCGTTGGACAAATCTACCCCAAAACACGTCCCGTTGGGCAAATCCACCCCAAAACACGTCCAGTTGGGCAAATCCACCCCAAAAACACGTCCCGTTGGGGAAATCCGCCCCAAAACACGTCCCGTTGGGCAAATCTACCCCAAAACACGTTCTGTTGGACAAATTTACCCCAAAGCACGTCCCGTTGGGCACATCCACCCCAAAAGATGTCCTATTGGGCAAATCCACCCCCAAAGCCACCCCGTGGGCTCACCGCCCGCCGGAAGCGCGTACCTGGGACATGCCCTCCATGTCGAGCTGGACGAGCTCAGCCTGGTTGAACTGCAGCAGGGCCATCCCCACGCGGAAGACGATCTCCAGCCCCTGCGGGAAGACTCCACGCTTGACCCCCGCGCCGAGGTTCTGGGGTTTTTCTCCCCCAAACCAGGACCAGTTGGTTTTTCCAAGTGGAGAAGGGGGTTGCGGCCGCGGCGCCGTTACCTCGTACATGAAGATGTCGAAGACGCGCGTGGCCACGGGAAGAGGGAAGGTGGTGAGGAAGAGGGTGAGGAACCAGGACGAGGCGTACATGGAGGTGAGGAAGCTCTGCGAGCGGAAGTGGATGTTCAGCTCCGGCAGCTGCTCCTGGACGTGAGAGACGGGGGGAACGAAGAGAAAGGGGGAAGGGTGGATGTTTTTAGGGGGCCTTCAGGGCTGTTGAGGTTTGAACAGGTCCACGAGGTCTTGGGGAGGTCCCTGAGAGGTCTTGTGGAAGGTCTCTTGGGCAGGGGGTGGCTCGTGGATGGTCCCCAGGGTCTCGTGGATGGTCCCCAGGGTCTCGTGGATGGTCCCCAGGGTCTCAGATGTCCCTCAGGGCATCTTGTAGATGGTCCCTGGGGTGTCTCATGGATGGTCCCTGGGGTGTCTCATGGAGGTGCCCTTTGTGTGTCCCACAGATGGTCCCCAAGGTCTCACGGATGGTCCCTGGGGCATCTCATGGAGGTGCCCTGGGGTCTCATGGATGCCCTGAGGGTATCTCATGGACGTCCTTGGGGTCTCACTGATGTCCCCCTTGAGGGATCACGGATGCCCTCAGAGCAGAGACGCCCCCAGGACCTGTGCTGCTGGACACGACCTCCACCGGAGGAATCCCTTTCTCCCAAGAGCTGCCACCTCACTCCCGTCTCTCCCTGTCCCGTGTCCCCCCCTGGCTCTACCCGCTGGCTCCCACCACCCCGAGGCTCTCGTGGGGCGCGGGGTGGTGCCTACCTGCAGCATGTACTCGAACTGGTAGATGCAGAGCCCCAGCTCGGCCATGCTGGGTTTGAAGAGCTCCCGCAGGCGATACTCCTGCATCAGCCTCACGAACACGCAGAAGGCCTCTTCCTCAGGCATCTGCAGACCCAAAGGGACAGGAATTCCCCCCGCTAAAACCCTGCTGGCAGCTCCGGGTGGGGAAGCTCTTTCCATCAGGTGATGGGATGGGACGTGCCGGGAGCCGCCGCTGGGGGAAGGGGAATGTGAACGGGGGAATTGAAACCCACCAGGAGGGAGTGGGATGGCGGGAACGAGGCCGCTGCGGTCCTGAGGATCAAGAAAAAGGCTCCTATTCCCCCACCCCGTTCTAGCACGTCTCCGGAGGGCGTCAAACCCCCGTCGGGGCGGCTCCTCCTCGCCCCGGCGTCGCCACGAACCTGCATGAGCAGCAGTCCCACGATGAAGGCGCTGCCCTGGCAGTACCCGACCTCCCGGTCCACCAGCGAATAGGCCTGGAAGGAGGAAAACCAAAAAATCGAAAGAAATTTGTGTGTGAGCAGGGGGACGGGCCAGGCCACCGCCCTGCCTGCGGAGGGAGGCCGGCAGCGGAGCGAAGCCTTGACCACGGCATCAAAAATGGCTTTTCTCTTGGCCGACAACACCTCGGAGCACGAAGTCGCTGCGAACTTGAATTTCGACCCCAAAATACTCGTTTTGTAAGTCAGAGTAAAGCTCAACAGGAAGAAGGAGGTCTGGGACGGGCCGGGAACGAGGTCCCCTGGCGAGGAAAGGGCCGTCACGCTGGGAGAAGCGATGGTTCCAGGAGTTTGTGGTGGAAACCAACCCCATGAAAAATTCATACCCGCTTAAAAACAGCTTCCCAAACCCGAAGCGGCGCCTGGGCTGCGGCCAAGAGCTGCGGGAAGGCGTTACCTTCATGACGTTGAAGAGCACCTCCTGGCCCAGGCTGTCCTGGCCCTTGAAGAACTCGTGCTCCGGGTAGGTGCGGGCGATGTCCCGTCGGATGAGCTTCTCGCAGGGAGAGGACATCTTGAGCAGCTCCGAGTACTGGTTTTTGACGGGCATGTCGGTGGCACTGCAGAGCAGCTGCCAGACGATGGCGCGGAAGTGGTGGGGGATGCCTTTGCGGATGAGCTCCTGCGGAAAAACGGGGCAGGAAACCTGAGGAAACGGGTTTCAGGAAGACGAGGAAGCTCCTCGCGGGTGGGGAGACGTCGGGTTTTGCCGCGGGGGTTGAAACACCGTGAGAAACAAAGCAGCGTCCTCACCTTCAGCAGCTTCTCCTTCTTCTTCCGCCACTCGTCCCACTCGTTGACGATGCGGCCCCAGAGGATCCACGTGTCCTCCTCGAGGTGGCTGAGGTTGGAGGAGGCCGAGGAGCTGGAGACCAAGGAGGAGCCGCTGTTCCGGCGCGAGCCGTTCATGGAGCGCATCGACTTGGAGTCGGCCTCCAGTAGCCTGCGAGAGACGGAGGAAACCCTCAAAAAGAGCCCCAAAGGAGGAGAGAGCCCCCAAAACCGCCCGAAAGGAGGAGATATTCCCCCCCAACGGCCCCAAAGGGGGAGAGATTCCCACAAAACCAGCCCAAAAAAGGAGGCGTTCCGCCCAAAACAGCCTCCAAGGAGGAGAGATTCCCCCAAAGGGGTCCCGAAAAAGGAGATGCTCCCCCCAAACCAGCCCCAAAGAAGGAGGGATTTCCCCAAAACTGGGCTAAAAGAGGAGAGATTGCCCCCAAACAGCAGATATTCCCCCAAAATGCCCCAAAGCAGGAGATATTTCCTGAAAACTGCCCCAAAAGAGGAGCGATTCCCCGAAAACTGCCCCAAGGGAGGAGATACTCCCCTAAAACCACTCCAAAAGAAGAGATATTTCCCCCCAAATGCCCCAAAGAACGCAATAATCCCTGAAAACCGCCCCAAAGGTGGAGATATTCCCCCAAAACCACTCCAAAAGAGGAGATATTCCCCCAAAACCACTCCAAAAGAGGAGATATTCCCCCAAAACCACCCCAAAGGAGGAGATATTCTCCCAAACAGCCACAAAGGAGAAGAGAGTCCCCCAAAACGGTCCCAAAAAGGAGAGATTCCCCCCAAAACCGGCAGATATCCCCCCCAAAACCACCCCAAAGGAGCAGATATTCCCCCAAAATGCCCCAAACCAGCACCCGGAGGGGTTAGCTGCCCCAGCCCGCTGCCAACAGCTGCCCAGGGATGGTCTCTTTAAATGAATTTGCTTAAAACCCAGCTTTCCCATGGGGTTTTTTCCCCAATAAATTTGCTTAAAAACAGCTTTGCAAGGAAATTGGCATTTCAGGGCTCGATTTTAACACGGGTTTCACGCCAGGGACGGAGCTTTTCGCCCGGTACTGCGGCGCGGTGAGCCTCGGGGCTCGCTTCCCACCCAGAGCAGCTTTAACCCCCCCGCAAGGGGTTGGTGGTTTTTTTTTCATTATTTCCAAAAATCCCCTTCGCCCGCCCGAACGAGCAAACCTGCTGCTTTCCAAGAGGGGAAAAAAAAAAAAACCCTGGAAAACAACAAACCGGAGCGTTTTCCCCCTGGCTGGAGCAACGCTGGGGGGAAACCGGCTCGTTGTGGTGCAGCGCCTGTGATTTTAAGGGAAATCTTGGGGGGGGAAAAAAGAATAAAGGACAAAAAAGGGGCAGAGCGGGGCGGCCGCGCGCCGGCACTCACCGATTTTGCTCCTCCAGCTTCGCCAGCAGCTCCAGCTCGTCGGGGCTGAGGTTTTCCGAGTCGGAGGTGGGCGAACAGGCCGGGGCCGAGTTGACGGAGGAGAGGGCTTCGTGGGAGGACGAGTCGGGGCTGACGGCCGGCGACGCCATGGCGGCGGGGAGCGGCGCCGCGCCGAGCCCGCGGGGACGCCGGGGTCTCACCTGGGAAGTCGAGCGGGACGTGACCTCCCCCCCCTCATCTTTCCCTCCTCCCCGCATCGCTTCAGATCTCTTGAAAACCCCCCCCGTTTCAGCCAGTCTTCAGCCCGCCGAGGTGGTCACGGAATTCCCCCAAAACCCGAAGTTTAAGCCCAGTTTTCAGGCCAAGCCAGGTCCAAAGCGCGTTTTCCCCTCTTTACCCTAAATCGGTTGGATTAAATCAGCCTCAAACCCGGAATTAAGCCCAACACCCCCTCATTTGGGGCAGGAACGGGCCAAGGTGGGCTGCCCTCGCTGCGGGTTTGCCTTGGGGAGTGCTGTCCGCACGCAGTTTGCCCGTTTCCGTGGTGTTTTAGGGGGAAAAAAAAATATATATAACGCCTCCCTGGGGAGGAACGAGTCCTGGTTTGGGATCTGCAGAAATGGGGTAGAAAACGGCGGGTTGCAAAGCAGCGGGGTTCAAGCGAGGATTTGCTGGCGGATCGGTGGGGACTGGGATCCCTCAAGGAAGCTCCAGCCTTCTTTTGAGCTGAAAAACTCTCCTTTTGGTGAAAAAAAACCCGCTGCAAAACGAACCCTCGGTGGCCAAAGGGGATGAAGAAAGCGGAGGGAAGGAAGAAAAAGCAGCAGCGCCCGAAGGACGCGCTGCGAACGCGTGATTTACCTGATTCGGGCTTAATTTGCAGATCAAGCTAGAAATCGGGGAGCTTTTCACCAAAAAGCCGCAGTTCCGACCCCTTTTTTGAGGGAAAAAAACCATCCAGGGGAGCAAAATAAGGAATGAATGGGCGCTGGGCAAGCGCAGCCATACTGCAAACGGGGACAATCCCTCGCTGTTTGGTTAAATTGCCCAAACCCAGCAAAATTTAACAGAGCGGCGTCGGGGCGAGCGCGGAGAATCGGGTCAATCGTTAACGGGACCACGAGGATTTGCTTATTTCGCAGGAAATTTTATAAAGGGGGGAGGAATAAAAGCCCCGATTATACTTAATTTGGCCCCACGGAGCTCGACAGGGCTCGTCCGGCAGCGCCTCCGTCCCAGAGCTGTTAATTTATTTTTTATAATTAATATTTTCCTGCAGGTCTTTGGCTGATGCCGCCCAAAACGCCGCTTTAACGAAAAATGGCGAGCGCCACGGGGGGGGTTTTGCCGCAAAACGACAAGTTATCGATCAACCCGCGGCCGCGGCGCAACTTGTCAGGGTTCGATGGGCTGCGAGAATGTCCTGAAATGGCTTTTTTAGGAAAAATCTTCATTTCCACCAGGACGGGGCGGGGGAATAAAAGCAACAACCGCAACGTGGTTGAGCATGGGATGGCCGAAAGCCATGATTTCAACCCAAAAATGAGGTAGGCAGGTGGGAATAGTTTATTAGACCATCAAAAAAGAGGTGAAAATGGGAAAAGAGGAGGGGAACGTGGGGGTTTGGGGTGAAATCCTGTTGATTTTCCAGCAGGGGGGGGAAGGAAGCGACGGTCGCCGTCCTTCAGGGGTTCCCGTTGGGCTGTGAACTCATTCTGGGTATTCAAATTTCCTGAAAACGCTTGAATTTGGAGGGAAAAAACCATCCAAGGGGTTCTCAAAAGCGCTGTGAAAATTGGGGGAGGAAACGGTGGAAATGGTCCTGGAAACGCCACCACAGCGCGCAGGCTGTTTTGAGGAAATTGGCCCCCAAAAAGGCCAGATTTCAGCCCGTTTGTGACGGTGGGTTCATAAAAAATAACTTTCCGGGTCGCCGAGGAGTCCTCGAGGTCCCCACGTGGCCCCAAGTGCCCACGCGTCGCCGTCACATCCGCTCGTTTTCCCCCCCAAAATACCAAAACGCTGCAAAAAAAGCCCAATTGCAGCAGGATGTCAAGACGCCGCCCTCGAGCCGGAGCATTTTGGGGGGCAAATGTTAAAATCTCCCCCCTTGTGCTTAAAATATGCCCATTTGTAGCTTTTTTGACCCATTTTTGCTGTTTTTTGGTGGAGTTTCATACCGTTTCTGCGGCGTTTTGTGCCTTTTCTGCCCCCTTCTATGCATTTCCTGCCCCTTTCGTCCCTTTTCTGCCCCTTTTTATGCCTTTTCTGCCCATTTTTGTGGCGTCTCTCAGCGCCGTTCTGCTCTTTTTCCACCCCGTTTTCACAGTATTTTCTACGCCGTTTTTCTCAGCGTCTCTCGGTGCCGTTTTCTGCCTTTTTCGCACCATTTTTGCCGTGTTTCCGAGCTGTTTCCACATTTTTTTCTACGTTGCTTTCGCCGCCGCTTCAAAGTTCATCCAAGCAGGGATTCACCCCCAGTTTCAGCAGCGATTTTTGGAAGCACTGCGTAGCGACGCCGACTTCCCATCAAACACAAACCATCCAAAATCCACCAATTTGCCAGAAACCCCAATTATTAACGTGCAAAACCAGCCAGATAAGGGGAAAAAAAAAATGGATTAAACCACAAATATTTCAGCGGGACGTTCTCGAGCTTCACCAACACCCGCGGTTGGTGGAAAAAGGAGGAAAATGGATAAAACCAGGTTTAAACATCGCGGGTTTTGCCACCGCTGAGGATGAAACAGCTGCAAATTTTAAGCTAAAATCCCCCCTCAATGCCACCAGGTCTAAACCCACCCAAAACCGGGCGAAAATTGAATTCAGCACCAAAACGGAGCGAGGAAACCACCAACACCCCCCCCGCCCCCGGCACCGGCCACCAAACTGCATTTCCAAACGTGGCTTTTTTGGGGGAAAAAACTACCCAAAATGCCGCTCGGGTGGTGATTTTTGTGGTTTTCACAGTCCTAAATTGGTTGAAATGAACCCAAACCAGGGAGGGTTTGGTGGTTTTGAGGATTTTTCACCAAAAGAGGGTGTTTCCCCCCCCCCCCCTTCCTCCATCCAGGCTGCTGGTGGCGGCAGGTATTAAACGCCGCCGGCAAAGCCCCGATTGATGGAAAACCAGCAGAAATAGGGGGGAAAAAATCGAAAAAGGAGGAGGAATTTTGGGGAAAAAAAAACCCTGTAATTTGATGGGAAACCTGAGCGTCCCAGCGCAGCTGAAAATCCCCGGGTTTGAACCCAAAAGCAGACGCACCGGGGACGGCACAAAGCCACGGCGCCGGGGGCTGCGGCCGCGGGTGCTCCATCTTCTGGGTGGCTGGGGGGGGGTGGGGGTGTGTGTGTGTTTTGGGGGGCACCCAGGGACCCCCCCCCCCCCCCCCAACCCCCAACGGATGGGGGGGGGAGGGTACAGGGATGGTGGTGGAGAGGGTGGGTGTGCACTGGGTGGAGGGGGGGGGGGTGATAAAAGCCACCCCCCCCCCCAAATAAATGACATTTGGGGGACCGCGGCTGCGACAGGGGGGGCCCAGCTGCCTGTCGCAGACCCCCCCCCTCCTCTTTTTCTTTTTAACCAAAACCTCATTATTTTAAGGGGAAAAGAGGCGAGGGACAACACCCTCTTTGCACACAGCAGCCCCCGGCAGGCTGCAATGGGGGGGGGGGGCAATAAAGGAGGGGAACAGGGGGAGGCCCCCGCCACCCCTAATGACCCCCTCTATGGGGGGGGCACCCCAATGCCTCCCCATGGCGTAGTGGGGGCACCCCCAATGCCCCCCCCCCCATATAGCCCTGAATTACCCCTCAGAGCATGGGGGGGGTGGGCACCCCAGGGTTTCCTCTGGGGCAGGGGGGGTTCAACCCCCAATTACTCCGCAAAAAGGGGGGGAGGGGAACCCCATTTACCCCCTTAGTCTGGGGGGGGGATCCTCTAGTTACCCTATGGTCCTGGGCGGGGGAGGGGGGTGTTTCCCCCCCCCCCCCAGCCGCCCCCATAGCTAGGGGGAGGATTGTCCCAATGCCCCCCCCCCCATGTGGGGGTACCCCCAGAAGCATGGGGGATACCCCTAATTACCCCTCAGCAAGGAGGGGGTGGTGGCAACCCCAATTACTCCTCCCCACATAGACGGGGGGGGGGAATATTTATATTAATTACCCCCCCCCCCCCCAGGATGACCCCCATAGACACCCCCTCCTCATTGCCTCGAGGGGGGCTTTACCCCCCCTAGTGGGGTCACCCCTAAACACCCTCGCACCGCGGGGAAGGCGGGGTACCCCCAATTCCCCCCCTCCAACATTGGGGGGGTAATTACCCCTCATAGCCCCCACCCCAGGGGGGGGCACCCCCCCATTCCTGAGGGATTGAGCCCCCCCCACCCCCCAACCGAGGGGGCGGGGCGCCCCTCCCGGCCCCTCCTACCTGCGAGGCGCTGCCATGGCGACCGCCGGCTGCCTCCGAGGGGGGGGCCCGCGGCGCCCCCCCGCCGCCACCGCCGCTTGGAGTCGAGCGGGAGCCGCGGCCGCCGCGGGCCCCGCCGCTGCCATGGGGGGGGAACCCGCCGCCGCCGCCGCCGCCGCCGCCCTGACTGACACTGACTGACAGGCGGCTCCGCCCCTCGGCCAATCAGCGCGCCGCCTCCGCGCCTCCGCCCGCCCTCACGCGGCGCCTCCGCCAATCACCGTGGTCCGCTAGGGAATGAGCCGCCTCGGGGGACCCGGCTAGAAACCGCGCCTGCTGTGCGGTGAGCCAATGAGCTGGCGCGCCGGTGATTGATGGTCAAGCAGGCGTTCCAATGAGATTCAAGGAGATGCTTTGCCCCCCCGCCCCCGGGGGGGTGGGCACCGCCTTGCCGAGAGGCGAATGGCAGGCTCAGGCAGTGATGATGGATAGGTAGAGAGACCAATCGGCTGCCACATCTCGCTTGGAGTGGCAGCTGGCTGACAGGAGAGGACAACAAGCCCCGCCTCTTCAGCTGAAGGATTTGGATTTAATTGACAGGAGACTCTACCAATCTCTAGCGCATGAGAAGCTGAGGCAGCCTATGGGGGCGCGGAGCCTAGGCGGCATTCGCCCCTCTGGCACAGGCCTCTGATCCTGCCTTCCTGGGGAGATTTGCGGCTCTTATTGGCTGAAGGGGAACGATAGGCAGACGCCTCCACCTATGGGGCGTCGAGTAGCTGATCGCCGCTCTGGGGTGAGGGGTCCAGGGTGGAGCCGTTACCTCAGGGAGGGCTCCCGGGTGGGGGGACCCGGAATGGGGGTCCCCAGTTCCCCAGGGATGAGGGTGTCGGAGGTCCCTGGTTACCCAAAGATGCGGATATTGGGGTGATGGAGGGTCCCTCCTTCCCACAGGGGCCTGGGTGCGGGGCCACGGGGTCCCCAGTTCCCAGGAATGGGGTGTCCGGGGTCCCACAACCCCCAGGGGTCCAGGGATGGGGAGATCGGCGGTTCATGGGGGGAAACGGGGACCCCAGCTCCCCAGAAAGGGGTGACAGGGGTCCCACACTCCTCACCCATCCAGGTCTGGGCATCCCCAGCGATCCCAGGGGTGCAGGGACACGGGAGGCCCCAGTTCCCCAGGGACAGGGGTTTGGGGGACACTGGGGATGTCCCCAAGGACAACAGTGGGAGGGGAACACCCAGGGATGGGGACACCGAGAGTCCCGCTGTCCCCAGGGACGGGGGTGTGGGACACTGCGGGCATCGAGGTGACACAGGGGAGATCTTTTACAGTGTTGAGAAGTGGCTTTTTTTAAAAAAAAAAAACCTTTTTGGGGGGCTTAAAGGGGTTTTTGACCACTCCGGCTTCAGTATTTAAAAAATAAGACAATAAAAAAAACCTGGAAAAGGTAAAGAGAGAAGGACATGGGAGGTTTAGGGGTGAGACCTGCTGGTTTTGGTCCTCCCTTAACTTTTACCCCGGTTTTCAATTCTTTCAGCTTAAAAAGCGCCATCCTTGATTTATTTGTCAAACCTCTCCCCCACTCCCAGGACAAGCCGCACGCTGGCAGCAGAGGGCGGAGCGGCCGCGAGAGCGCATGGGCCGAATTCGCAGCATTTCGACCTAAAAATTGACTCTATTTCTTCTTGGAAAGTGTTGGAGCCCCAAGAACGTGAGTCGCCGCCCCGGGGAGAAGTTAAGCCTCGAAATCAAAAAAAAAAAGGGGAAATGGGACAAAAGGAGGAAGCTTCTTGCCCCGAAAGTAGGGGAACCGGAGAGAGGGATGTACAACTTTCGGCTGTGTTTGCTTTTCCCAGGGTGCGCCTGTGAAATTCAGCTGAAATTAGTCAAGGGTGAAGTTATTCGTAAGTTCTAACTTCTGTTTTCCACGATAGCCAGCCCGGGGGACGCCTGGCTCGAAGCCCTGAGGGAGTTCAGGCAACGAAAAGAATTTTAGGGGGAAGGGATGAAGGAAACGGTGCCCCCCCCCCAAAAATGAGGATTTTCACAACACTACGTCTCTTGCGTTAAAAACACAAGAAATGATCACAAAAATGCTGTGCAAAACCGCTGCAGGATTCCCACCAAACCAAAAAAAAAAAAAACAAAACCCCAAAGCCAAATTTAGGCGCTCACCTCGGAGAACGCCGGTCGCCGTTTTGGCGTGAAGCCTCCAAAAACCACCTCCTTGGGCAGGCGTCGGCCTTGTTCGAGGAAAGCAGAGTCGGGTTTTGAACCGATTCTTCTAAAAATCAAGAGGGAAGGGGCTGCGGCCCCTGGTGAGGGGCAGCCCGGGCGCGTCAGCGCCTGAGTGAGCAGTTTGGTTTATGGTTTGTTTTTTTTTTTCCTAGGAAATACCATTTCGAAACGCGAGCGTTTCCTCCTCCCTGGGAGGAGATGACGCGTCTCCTCCACCGCATAAATAGGGGCGATACCAGAAGAAAAGGGGATCGGAGATGTCCCGAGGCGAAGGTGCCGTCGGCACCTACGAGAAGTGGGATTTCGACGAGGAGACGAAGATGGAGAAGCAAAAGCCGAGGAAAACACCTAAAGGAGGTATCGGGGCAAGGGAGCGGCTCGGGGGATCCAGAGACGTGAAACTGGAGGGTTTCAGCGCTTTAAACTGGTCTTGCTGCGAAGTTATAGCCAAATTTTGATGCCTGGTTGCTCCGTTGGGTCCCAGTCTAGGACAAAAAAGAGGTTTGAGCGCGGAGAACAGGGTGGTGGAGCCACTCGAGGGGCTGTTTTGGGGGGGTATCTCCTCTCTGTGCTCTTCCTTAAGAAAATATCACTTGAGGGGGATTCTTTGGAGCTGCCCCGCCTCGTTTCAGGCTCGGCAGCGCTGTCGGTCCTCGCCTCGGCTCTGGAGAGACCCGTCATGCTGCTGTACGTGCTGCTGGCCTTCACCTTCCTCCTCTTCACCGTTCTCACCATCATCAGCCTCCAGAGAGGTGAGTCTGCTGCGCCCCCCCCATCCTTGGATGGCCGAGCGGCCAGATTTGGGGGAAAACACCAAGAAAACGCCGCTCTGCGTTAGGACCCAAGGCCCTTTCGCAGCCCGTGGGCTCTCCGGGGCCGGACCTGGCGCGAAGGCCACCGCTGTCTTCCTCTCCCCCAGTATCTGCGGCGTGGGAGGCGTTGGAGCAAGCTCGGACGCGGAGCGAGAACAGCCACACCACGGCCTGGCGCAACCTCTCGGAGGTCCAGAGCACCCTCGGTACGACGTCTCGCCCCAAAATGCCTCCCCGGCACCTCGATATCCGCACGGATTTCCCCCCCCCTGCGCTTCCCGGGGTGCTTCTTCCAGCACAAAAAGACGAACCAAAGCCACTTGCCATCAGGATGGAGATGGGCAGGGCTTGGTTTGAGCTTTCTCCTCTCGTTTTCCCCCCAGATAAGCAGCTCTCTGGCGGGCTCAAGGCGATCAACGGCCGGCTTGCGAACGGTACGCCCAGGAGGAGGCAGTTTTGGGGCAATTCCACCAGAATCCCGAGCCCTGAGCGCAGGCAGCGGCGGGACGGGGTCAAAAAGCAGCGTTTGTCCTCCTTCCAGTGTCACAAGAAGTGGAGAGCGTGCGGTGGAAGGTGACGCAGTGCAAAGCGGAGTGGGAGAGGGAGCTGTCGGAGCGCCTCCGCGTCCTGGGTGAGAGGCTGATTTTGGTGGAAATCCGTTAAGTTCCAGCGTTCTCCTCGATTCCCAAATCACGCGGTGTTGGGTAGGTGCCCCAAAGGTTCCTAAAATGTGCCCCAGGAGCGCACGAAGCCGATCTTAACGAGTTTGGGAGATCACTGAGGAATTATTAACGGAAAGAAGCCGTTCTCAGCCTGTTGAAAAAGGCAACAAAAAGCTCGTTTAACGAAAGGGCTCTGAGGTTTTCCCGCCTGAAGTTTAGCACCCGGCGACTCACGCGCCCAGCGGAAGCCGTGGTGGGAACGGGGACAGAAAGGACCAACAAAACGAGGGTTTTTTTCCCAGGTCTCTGCGGCGGCAGCTGAACCGCCTTTTCCCCCTCTCCCCGCAGAGGAAAGGGAACCGCTGGAGCCGGTGCTGCGGCAGCTGGCGGAGGTGAAGCAGGAGCAGAGCCGGGTCTCGGCGCTCCTCAACACGGCGCTGGAGCAGACGCGCAACCTCTCCGGTGAGCGGCAGCGCCCGCGCCGAGCCCGCCGGCCTCCCCCTGCGCTCGCCCACGCATTCTCCTTTTTTTTTTTCTTTTTCTTTTTTTTTTTTTTTTTTTGGTCGGTTTTGTTCATTTTTTTTCCCCCCAGGAATTCTCTGCACGACGTGTCCCGACGGCTGGCAGCAGTTCGCCAAAACCTGCTACTTCTTCTCCACCACCACCAAACCCTGGCTGGCTGCTAAAGACTTCTGCATCCAGTTCGGCGCCCACCTGGCCATCGTCAACACCAAGCAGGAAAACGTGAGTGGAGAAATCCCGTAAAAAGCAAAAAAAAAAAAAACCCCAGATTTCGTGAGTTTAGAGGAACAGAGTCTCCAGTTCCACAGATGGTGAGCTGGGGGTCAAGCACGGGCGACTCACGGGGACAACGCATCCGGCTGAGGTTCCTGCCGAGTCCTCAAGGGATTTGGCCAAATTGCATGAATCTGTCCTCAAAATGACTGACACGATTTAAAGGGTTTTTTTTTTGCGGGGGGGGGGGGAAGCTGCAGGGGAGCAGCTGCATCTGCGTGACCCCGAGGGGCTCCCGGGGTACGAGAGGTGCTCACCTGAGTTTGGGGGGAGTGCGCTGTGGCTCCGCGGGGATCCCTCCTCGCGATCATCTGGGAATTACAAGATTTATGTAGAAATTACGGGAATAATTCGGAAATTATGGGACTTATTTGGAGATTACAGGGGTTACTGAAAAATTACAGGAATCATTTAGGAATGACAGGAATTATTTAGGAATTATTTAGAAATGACAGGAATTATTTAGAAATGACAGGAATTATTTAGGAATCATTTAGAAATGACAGGAATTATTTAGAAATGACAGGAATTATTTAGGAATCATTTAGAAATGACAGGAATTATTTAGGAATCATTTAGGAATGACAGGAATCATTTAGGAATTATTTAGAAATGACAGGAATCATTTAGGAATTATTTAGGAATGACAGGATTTATTTAGAAATTATTTAGAAATAACAGGAATTATTTAGAAATGACAGGAATTATTTAGAAATGACAGGAATTACAGAATGAATCACAGAAATATAACCCAAACTCTGCACAAATTAGCATTTCTCCCCCAGTTTAGCCAAACCCTGCCTCCCGAGGGGAGCCTTCACCAACCCTTTGAAAAACCACATTAGGTCCCAAAAAACCCTTCTTCCTCCAGATATCGGAGATTTCAACCCTTTTTTTTCCCCATTTCCAGTGGGTTTTTGGTCACGCTCGTGGCCTGTCATGCTTGTCCCCTGCGAGGGACGGGCTCCCCGGTGTCACCGACTGCCGGCGCCGCCGAAGCCCTTCGCTGTCGCTTTCGACTTCCCCTCCTGACGCCTCTTGCTTTGTTTCCCTCCTCATCCGCAGAAATTTCTGGCAAGCCAGATCATGCAGAACGAGGTGGCCTGGCTGGGCCTGACCGACCGGCACCAGGAAGGCAACTGGCAGTGGGTGGACGGCAGCTCCCTCACTCGCGCGTACGTTTTAGCCCCATCGGAGGGTAAATCGCCCCAAAACTCACCTCTTCTCCCTTGGCCCCTTTTTTTCCCCAAAGAAAGCGGTGCTGCGCCCTCACGAGCGCACCCTCCACTCCGATTTAGCCCTTAAAACCCCCCAAAATAAGTTCCGTGCTGCTGCGGCACTTGAGGGCGCCGGGTGGAGGGCAAGCTGAGGGGAGCCGCCCTGCTGCGGGTAGATTTTTGGCTTTTCCCGCCAAAATTCACTTTGGTTTTGAGGCGGGAACACACAAGGCACCGGGTGGAGGGCAAGCTGAGGGGAGCCGCCCTGCTGCGGGTAGATTTTTGGCTTTTCCCGCCAAAATTCACTTTGGTTTTGAGGCGGGAACACTCAAGGCGCCGGGTGGAGGGCAAGCTGAGGGGAGCCGCCCTCCTGTGGGCGAGAGTTTTGGCTTTTCCCGCCAAAATTCACTTTGGTTTTGAGGCGGGAACACACAAGGCGCCGGGTGGAGGGAAAGCTGAGGGGAGCCGCCCTGCTGCGGGCGAGAGTTTTGGCTTTTCCCGCCAAAATTCACTTTGGTTTTGAGGCGGGAACACACAAGGCGCCGCGGCGCCCTCGTGGCTCCCCCGCAGCTCGGTCGGTCCCACCCTCGTTCGCATCGACAGATTATCGCTCCTGGGAGACGAGCGGCTCTCCTCGCTCTTGGGACTGACCCCCAGACCCAACAAACGCCCAAAAGGCAAGTTTTCCACCCAAACCGGTGTGCTCCCCCCCCCGCAGGTTCTGGGGCAATGGCGAGCCCAACAACGTGGGCCAGGACGGCGAGGACTGCGCCACCCTCCACCCCAATGGCTTCTGGAACGACGCGCTCTGCTCCAACGCCGAGACCTGGGTCTGCGAGCGCAGCTGCTGATGGCTCCCCCCACCCCCCCCCCCGCTCGCCGGGGCTTCAAAACGGGGGAAAACCGCTCAAAACCCGGCAAAACCGAGCGCAGGGTGAAAACGCCAGGCTCGGGGGCAAAGGGGTGTCTGAAAACGGGCCCCCCCTCGCACCCAAAAGCAGGGTGCGCTGCCCGAGGTGGGCACAGCGCTGGCACGGGGGGGGGGGGGGGGTTAAAGACTTTGAGGGGGCCATTCCTTGGCGGAGGGGGGGGTTGGAGCTTTTTGGGGGTGTTTGGGGATTTTTGTGGGTGTTTAAGGATTATTGGGGGTGTTTGGTAACATTTTGGGAGCCTGTTGCGCTGAGGCTCGACGCGGCGCTTGCTGGTTAATCAGGGGAAAAAAATAAACAACAACGTCATAACGAATAAACGAACCACTTCTTGGTTACGACGCGAACCAAAACTCACCGAAGTCGAGGCGACGCGGCGCCGGCGCACACCTATTTTCCCAGGGTTGAGGTTAAAAAAAAAACCCCCACCAAAAAAAGAGAAGAGAGAGGGGCGAAGAGGAGGCGTGAGCGTGTTTTCGGGGCGCGTATGCAAATCCCCAGCTCGCGGGTGCTGAAGCGCGACGCCTGTTTTGCCGTAAGGCCGCGTCGCCGGATTCCCCTCCCGGCGCGGGCACAGCGGCTCCGGGGGAAGATTTGGAATTTCACCGGCGCGGCGTTGGAAACCCGGGGATGCCGCCGTGGTGGTTTTATCCATAATCCCTGAAAAAGAAAAAATACCCCAAATCCATGCGGGAGCTGCTGCCTTCAAATTCCCGCTGGCAGCAGAGCTCCGGCGGCGCCACCGTTTCTCTCCCCCCCCCCCCCCCCCAACAAACCCCGCGCCCCCAAATTCGCCGAATCCCACCGAAAAGGTGCGTTTTCCTGTAGCGCAGGGAAAAGCGCCGTCTCGCCCATCTTTCGCCGCCCATTTGCATGTCACCGCCGCCCCGGCGCGGAAAAGGAACCGAAACCTCGGGGCCGAACCGCTGGCCAAAATGGGGGGCTGGAGGCGGCGAGGGGTGTGCCGGGACGCGTGCCGAGGGGTTTAGCTCCCCGGCGAGCGCCTGCGCGGCTGCTCTCCCCGGCAAAGCATGGCCCGGCAGGAGACTTACGGCAACTGGTTGGGTCCCCCGGCTGCGCCCGCCAAGCGGCTGGTGAGGCAAGCAGGTAACGGCGGGGCGACCCCCCTCCCCGTGCCCTCGGCGGGTGGTTTCGGGGCCGGCGGGCGTCCCGGTGAAGCCGAAAACGCCGGCAGGGCTCTGCTGCCGTAGGGAGGGGGGCGAAACGCCTTTGGGAGGGGCCGGGAGTCGCGCCGGTCCCGCTTTGCACTCAACGGCTCCGAAACCTCCAGGTTTGGCCCCAGTTTCTCCGCGCCGGGCCTTCAAAAAGCGTCGCCAACTTCCCCGCCGGCCGGCGGCGCCGGGGTTAGAAGAGGCGCTAGTGGTGGCTTTGAGGATCCGCCCCTTGTCTTCAACACCTCGCCTTTCCTTGTTTTGGCAGGAATTTACTCCGTCGCAGGGAAGATGACGCCCGTGGGTGACTTCAGGCCCGGTAAGTCCTCGTTTTTTCACCTTTTCAGGCTTTTTTGGACGGCGGATGGAAAGCAGAACTCCCCGGGGTGCCTCCCTCAGGCCGAACCGGGCTTTGGTTTCAGCTCGGTTGGTCAAACGTGTTTTGCTTTTCTCTCTGAATTTGGTTCCTTCGGTCAAATGGTCCCAAAACCACCCTCAAAATCCACGCTGGGGGGGGGGATCAGGGGGAATTTCTCGCTCCTTTCCCCCTCTCGGAGCCGACGTTTGCGCCTTCGCAGGCCCAAATTCCCCCCCGCTCCCACCACGGAGAGCTTCAGGCTTCAGCAGAATCGCTTGGATTTGCAGCCAAGGGGGGGACCCAGCTCCGAAAGAGGGGAGTGAGGATATAAAACTCTATAAAAATGATAAAATCAATAGACATTGAGAAAAAGGTATAAAAACCTTGCCGGAGGTGCCGAGGATCTACCGAAGGGGAAGGGAAATGGCATCTTTCACGAATGAGAATTGGATTTCGTGATCCGGTTGAAGGATTGAGCCGATCGTTAACAGCCGGAGTTCCCCGTTGGTGTAAACCCCTGATTTTTCACCCATTTTTTTCCCCCCTCACGTAGCATCCCCGGACAGCTTCGAGGACGATTACGACGACGTGTCCCTGTCGGAGTCGGATCGCGGCCACAAGCTGCCGGCGCCCGATGAAGACCAGCAGAGCCAGAGGAGCAAAGGAGGCACAGGTAGCGCCCGCCTCCTCTCCCCGCATCGCCCGCACCTCCGCGGGGCGGGATTTCGCCCTAAACCGCCCCAAAACCACCCCCCAGCGCCTCTTTCCTTCCTCCCAACAGGGGTTTACATCCTGGCGGGGAAACCGGCGTCTTCAAATCCTTCCCAAAAGGGTGAGACGCTCTCGACCGGCGCCGCCATCCCGCTCCGGTGGCCTCGGCCGGATCCAGACCTGGGAAGTCGGGATTTTTCCCCGATTTCTCCCGCGCTGCTCTCCGCAGGTGACGTGGCACCCGGAGGTGGCCGGGGACGGAGCCGCAGGGTGATGTCGGTCGCCGTCCTCTACGTCCTGGTGGCGCTGAGCTTCGTCGCGTGGGTCCTGCTCTTCGCGCTGGCCGTGGTGAAGCGTGAGTGTCCCCGGAAGGGTCCCAGCCAGGCGGGGAAGCAGCCGGTTTGGGTAAAACACCCCCAAAAAAAGGCATTTTCTCTGTTAAAAGCAACACGCGGCTCGTGCCCGCCGCGCTTTGAGCATCTCTCACCGCGGTTGGGTTTTAGTGCCACCCTGGTGTGTGGATTTTAGGGGTTTCTCACCAAAATGACCTCCGGCGCGCTGCAGCCGGGTGCTGCCTCCTGCTCTGGCACCCCCCCCCCCGTTTGCGACGGGGTGTCGATCCAGAGTAAATCCACGCTGGGATTCTCCGCTCGGCCCCTCAAAAAAAGCCAGAAATCAGGCAAATTTGCAGTCTCTGCTCAGGAATTCCCCACTCGGCCCAAAAAAACCCATGAATTGGGCAAATTTAGGCGCTGCTCGCGATTCCTCGGTGTGATCCCGCCGTGGTTTTTCCTTTCATTTTCCTTCCAGAGATGGAAATCATGGCGGAGATAAAGCTCTTGCGGGCAAACTACTCGGAGAATCAAGCCAACGGTAGGTCCTCGGACTCGCATCCCCGCGGTGAAATTTTAACGGTGGGTGGGAGACGCTGATTTTTTCCGGTGTTTGGCTCTTTTTCCGGCACCGATTTTGCCCTTTTGGTGCCAATTAAGGAAAAAAAATCAAATGTTTTTTTCGAGCAGCTCCTGGTTCTGCTCCGTCTCTTAGTGAGGCAACGCCGGCTTTGCCCGATTTCCACCAGGGATTCCACCGGGGTGACGGTGTAGATCGGACGCCGACTGAGCTCGCGCCCCAATCCCGGGGGAATTAGCCCCAAAAAGGGTGTGAAGGGGAGAAAAATCAGCCCTTGGGATATCGCGGGGTTTATTTTATTAGGGGAGATCCACCCCTTTGCCTCTCTTCAAGGAAGGGAAAGACGTAAATCCTACAGAAAATTCCGCAAAAGTCAAACATAACGAGCCAAATCCTCGAACGCTGCCAAACGAGCGATTAATTAAATTCTATTACGGGCGATATCGGGGCAAAATGTCACCCAAAGAGGGGAAAAATCCCGCAGCAAAGCTGGCGGCCGGTGACGTAAGAGCTTTCGTAGCCCTGATTGAGCTTTCTACGGACAAGTGCCAAATCCCGGGGGAAAAAAGCCTCAAGATTTGGGTAAACTGAAGCGGGGGGGGGGGGGCCGTGCTCTCGGCAGTGCTGCAGGAGCTGTTGGAGACGCGACGGGAGCAGACGCGGATGCGGAGCGGGATGCACAAGTACTACGAGGAACTGCAGGACATCACAGGTAAAACCACCGCCGTCTCCCCGCTGGGCCTCCCCCACCGGGAGAGGAACCTCCGGGTTTAGCCCCAAAAAGAGCACGGAGGTCCCAGGGATGCAAAATTCGGGTGATTTACGCCCGACTTCTAGACGTCGCCCCACCGAGGAAGCCGCGGAGGTTTCCCCAGCAGAAAACCAACCAGGTTTTTGCTGGGATTTGGGGGATTTCTTGTCATTCCAGCGCTGATCTGCAGATCCGTCCTGGACAGCAAGAAGTGCTCGGCCGGGTGGAAGATCTTTGAGAAGAGCTGCTACTCCTTCTCGACGGAGACCTTGAGCTGGCCGGACGCGAAGGAGATCTGCGCCGACCAGGGCGCTCACCTCGTCATCGTCAGCTCGGAGCAGGAGCAGGTCGGTCGGCCTGAAAAACAACCAGTTCCTTGCCTCACGCGGCGCCCAAAATACCCCTTTTCTTGGAAAGTTCCTCCTCTGGCAGATGCAGGAACTCAACCCCCTTTTTTTTTTTGGGGGGGGGGGGGGGCCTCAAATTAACCAACAATCGGCCGTCGGGCTCCGTGATTTGGCGGCGGAGAGAAGCGCCGACGGCCAAGCCGAGCTCCGTTGACTATAACTTCCCGTTTTTAGGGAAAAGTGCTAAAAATTGAACAAAAAAGGTCAACATCTGCTTTCCCGAGCGCTGCGTACGCGCTCGGCTTCGCCGTACCCAAATTATCGACGCCTCACCGCGGCTCGGCTACGGCCGTGACCTCGCCTCGGTGGCCAAAAGCCTCGAGGTGCCCCGCAGTCCGCCGGAATGAGTGGGTTTTGGGGCTGTTTTGACCAATTCTGCTTTTCTAGAAGTTCCTGAAGGACAACATCAGCAGCAACAGGACCTACTGGCTGGGGGTGACGGATCAGCTGGAGGAAGGCACCTGGGTCTGGACTAACGGCGAACGTGCGAGCATCAGGTAAAGATTCCCCCCTGGAATTCCCCCAAACCCAGAAAATAAGTGGAAAAAGGTGAAGCTGACCCGACGAAACTTTGGGTTTTGGTAGTTTTCCGTAAATCAAAGGGTTTAGGTTGGAAAAACGGTATTATCGGGGCGTTCTCTGGTTAAAAAAAAACCCCATAATATGGAGATTTTTGGTAGTTTTCTTCCCTCAAACCACAAGTTTTACCTCGTCCTGAGAGCGCTCCGCTGCCGTGGGGCTTGGTTTTGTTTCGGAATGATTTCACTTTTGTCCCTTTTCTCCTTCTTTTCCTCCTCCTTTCTCCAGCTACTGGAACACGTGGAAGGAGAACAAAGACAAGGACCAGAAGGACTGCGGCAGCATCGGCCCCGGCGGCATCTGGAACGACGACAGGTGCTCCCGCGCCAACCACTGGATTTGCGAAAAGTCTTGGAATTGTTGATTTCTGCATTTTTTTTTCCCCGTTTCCAGACAGTTTTCCAAAAGGAATGTACATTCCAAACTTCCCGCTCGGGAGCTGGATGAACTCCTGCAGCGCCGGGGGGATCGGGAGGCTCCACATTCCCACTTTTTTGCCTGTGAATGACTTGAAAATCCCTGAAATAAAATCCCTAAAATCCCCGTGACCCCCAACCTTCCAAGCCTGCCCTCCAAACCGTGAGAAAAAAGGGATTTTCACTGAAAATTACAACCATAAGGAGGTCAAATCCCCCCTCCCCCGCGCAAAACCAGTCTCATTTACCAGAATCGCTGAATTTCTCCTTTTTCCCCCCGGCTCTGCCGCCAAGGCGTCGTTTCTGCTTAACTCTCAGAACAGACAATTTCAGTAAAATCCAGATTTTTATTTTTTTTCCCCCCATTTTCCAACCTTTTTCCCCTATTTATCCTTCCCCTCCCCCGGGCAGCTCTGCCCAGCCGCGGCCCCGCAGCCAAAACCCCCCAAATTCTGCTCATTTGTACATCTCTTAATTTGCCACATTATCACCCAATAAAACTTACTATTTTTTTTTTCCCTAAGGAACGCAGCACACGCCATTTGGTTGGTTTTTACCCCAAATAAATAAAAACGACCCCGTCAGACCCACCCCAGCGGGTGAAAACCCCTGAAACAGAAGGAATTCTGTTAAAACCGTAGGGTGGCGTTAATGCTTATTTTTTTTAAAAAGGGTTTAAGCTAAAAATCGATATTTTGGGGGAGTTTATACGTTATCGATCAGCGGAAACGCAACGACCCATTACGGGTAACGACGTTCCCTCTCCGGGTTGAAAATTAACCGTGGGGGCTCCCCCTCCCCCCCCCCCCAAAAATTAGGAAATTCGAGCCGGACTTGAGAAATTTACTGTAAAAAGCCACAAAAAAAGGACCCGTGGCAGAAAGCGAAACTGGTTTGGGCTGGTTTTGGCTGGTTTTCAACAGGAAAAAAAATGACCCGTGGTGGAGCTGGCACAAAAAGGCGCTTCTGCCCTCGCTCAAAATTTGTTAATTTAACCAAAATCCCCGTTTCTAGCAGGGAAATGGGCTGGGAGGGGGCAGGTCCCTGCTTATGTGGGGCTCGTCAGGTCTGCAGGCTGTGGTGGTGGGGACTGGGGGTTACTGGGAGCACTGGGGAATGAGGCTGTGGGGGGTGCTGGAAGCATGGACTGGGGGTTACTGGGAGCACTGGGGAATGAGGCTGTGGGGGGTGCTGGAAGCATGGACTGGGGGTTACTGGGAGCACTGGGGAATGAGGCTGTGGGGGGTGCTGGAAGCATGGACTGGGGGTTACTGGGAAGGCACTGGGAGCTCTGGGGCTGAGGAGGGTACTGGGAACGCTGGAAGCACTAGGCTGGGAGGTACTGGGAGAACTGGGCAAACACTGAGAGGGCACTGGGGCAGGGAGACGGCCCAGTCCCAGCACTGGGCGGGTACTGGGAGGGCACTGGGGCAGGGAGACAGCTGGAAATGCTGGAAACTGGTCGTTGCGTGGAAAAACGCTGGAAACGGGTCAAGCGTTGGGGTAAAAATGCTGAAAATTAGTCAGTCCTCGGAGAAAATGCTGGGAATGGGTCAAATCCGCAGGAAAAAGGCTGGAAATGGGGCGTTCCGTGGGAAAAATGATGGAAATTGGTCGTTTCTGGGGAAAAAAGCTTGAAATGGGTCAAAACCACAGGAGAAAGGCTGGAAATAGGATCTTCCACGGAAAAGTGCCTCGGTCTTGGGGGGAGATGCTAGAAATCGGTCGTTTCTTGGAGAAAATGCTGGAAATGGGTGGGATCAACAGGAAGAAGGCTGAAAATGGGTCGTTTCCCAGGAAAACCCAGGAAATCGCTTGATCCTAGAGGGAAGCAGCTCGATATGGATTGATTCCAGGGGAAAACGCTGGAATTTATTCGTTTATTGGGGAAAATTCTGGAAAATGGGTCAGATAGGCGGGAAAACCGCTGCAAATGGGTTGTTCCGCTGGAAACGGGTCAGACCTGTGGGGGGGAAAAAGCTAAACCCAGGTTGTTCTGCAGGAAAAAAAGTGCTGGAAATGGGTCAAATCGGCAGGAAAACTGGGACAACAGGCCGGATCTGCAGGAAATACGCCGGGAATGGGTCGGATCCGCAGGAGATGGGTCGATCCTGGGGGCACCCGCGGTCACTTCTCCCACGTGCAGCCCTCGGTGCTGTGGCTGTGCGGCCTCTCCCCTTCCTGGGCGGGAAAAGGGGCCACACCAGCGTGAAATGGGGCAGAAATGGGGCAGAAACGGGGCAGAAACGGGGGCGAAATGAGGCAGAAATGGGGCAGAAATGGGGCAGGAATGGGGCAGAAATGGGGCAGAAACGGGGCAGAAACGGGGCAGGAATGGGGCAGAAACGGGGCAGAAACGGGGCAGAAACGGGGCAGAAACGGGGCAGAAACGGGGCAGAAACGGGGCAGAAATGGAGGCGAAATGGGGCAGAAATGGGGCAGAAATGGGGCAGAAATGGGGCAGAAATGGGGCAGAAATGGGGCAGAAATGGGGCAGAAATGGGGCAGAAATGGGGCAGAAATGGGGCAGAAATGGGGCAGAAATGGGGCAGAAATGGGGCAGAGGTTCCGGTGGTTTCTTGCCAGACCCCCAAGCCCCCTGAGGGGGGACCCAGGGGTCCAGGCAGCCTCCCACGGTGCCACCCCTGGCCCCCACCTCCTTTCGGTGGCCACCAGAGGGCTCAGGTGTTCGGGTGCCCACCCAGCCCCCCAAGGAAACCCAAATATTTGGGTGCCCACCCAGCCCCCCAAGGAGACCCAGATGTTTGGGTGCCCACCCAGCCCCCCAAGGAGACCCGGGTGCCCACCCAGCCCCCCAAGGAAACCCAAATATTTGGGTGCCCACCCAGCCCCCCAAGGAGACCCAGATGTTTGGGTGCCCACCCAGCCCCCCAAGGAGACCCGGGTGCCCACTCAGCCCCCCAAGGAAACCCAAATATTTGGGTGCCCACCCAGCCCCCCCCAAGGAGACCCAGATGTTTGGGTGCCCACCCAGCCCCCCAAGGAGACCCGGGTGCCCACCCAGCCCCCCAAGGAAACCCAAATATTTGGGTGCCCACCCAGCCCCCCAAGGAGACCCAGATGTTTGGGTGCCCACCCAGCCCCCCGCAGGGACCCGGGCATCGGGCCCTTACCGTGACGTAGGTGACGTGTATCTCGCTGGTGGGCATCTCGGGGGGGTGCGCTTGTCGCCCCAGCACCCTAACCCAGCGCCGGTACTGCTCCGTCACCTGCCGGCGGGACCCACAGCCCCCTCCTGAGCCTCCCCTGAGCCTCCCCCGCACCCCCCCCCCAGGTCCCCTGGCTGTCCCTGTCCGTGTCCGTGTCCCCCCCCCCCGCCCCCCCCCCAGCCCTGTACCTGCCGGTTGAGGACGCAGTGCACGAGGAAGATGAAGGCTCCCTGCAGGCTGTTGACGACGGTGAAGAGGAAGGCCACCGCGAGGTTGTCCCCCTGCGCCTGCAGCAAGCCCAGACCCCACGTGCAGCCCAGGATGCAGATGTGCGCCAGCGCCTTGAACGTCATCGTCCTGACGGAACGCCCCGTTTGCTCCTTTCTCCACCCAAACCCCAGCCCAGATCCTCCTCCTCCTCCTCCTCCTCCTCCTCCTCCTCCTCCTCCTCCTCCTCCTCCTCCTCCTCCTCCTCCCTCCCCGAAAAAAAATCCCAACGCGCTCCGTGCCGACGCGAAAACCCACCGGGTGTTTTTTATGGCCGTGACGTCGGTGTTGAGGGAGGCCAGTTTGTCCCGCAGCGTCCAGAGGGTGGTGAGAAAAAACAGCAAATTAACCTGGGCGGAAAGCGGGGAAAAAAAAAAACCAACAAACCCCATCGTTGTGCAAGACGGGGTCCACGGGGGGTAAATTTGGGGTGGAAAAGGGTCAACGGAGCAAAACCGCGTGCCGCGGCGTGAGCGCCCCCAGCCCGGGGTTGTTCGCTTAACACTGTCCTTAAATGTACATGTGAATTTGCTCTTTTTAGGCAAATCTCTAAAAATCCTCAATTTGGGGTCTACGGGAGCCGTGATTATAAATTTGGGGTGGAAAAGGGGCCAATGGTGCAAAAAACCATCGTCAACGCACCGTGGTGCGACCTCTGCCGAGCGTGCCCGGCCCGTGGGGCGTTTGCTTAATACTGTAAGTCTCAATTTGCTCTTTTTCCTCCCAATTTCCCCCCTCACCCCGCCTCCTTTCAGCAGCCAGACACCCACCAGGATGATGGCGGAGACGGGACCGAGGAAACTCCAGATGAAACCTCCCTCCAAGCTCAGCCAGCAGCTAAAAAAAGAGGCAAAAAAGGGGAAGAACACCCCAAAAATCCTTTGGTGACGTGAAAATACCCACAGCCGGATGATGGGGCAGGTTTTTTCGGGGGGTGGTTTAGGCGAAACGCCCAACGTTCTCCATCGGTGATCCCACCCCGCTTGGTGGACCCCCCGCCCGGGTGCTGGTGGGACTCACTAGTGCTGGGTGCCGTAGCCGCCGGGATGGACGGCAGCAGAGACGGCCACCACGATGGCCGGCACGCCGTAGCCCACGGGGTAGATGTATCTTTTCCTGAAGCGGCTGGCGCTGGTGTAGTTGAGGACGCGCAGGTTCCTGACGGTGAGGAAGAGATGCAAACCCTCCAGGAACATCCAGGCGAAGCAGGCGAGGAAGAGGAAGTGGAGGAAGCCCGCCGTGATGGCGCACACCAGCTGGATGGGGGACACCGAGGCCGTGCTGGGCTCCTCAGTGTCACCACAGTACGGCCCGGTGAGGTGGTGGCATCTCCGGCACTTGGAGATGTTCCGCAGACCCCGACGTGGCCTCAAGGAGCCTCAAGGAGGTGGAGATGCTTCGGGCTGGGGGCAGACTGGAGACGTCCGAACGTCTCTTCCAAGCCGAGCTATCCCGTGATTCAGTTGGCTCCACCCACCCAGAGGAAGAAGGGACCCAAGAGCCTTGAGGAACCTCAACCGGGAGGACCTGCTTTGAGTTGGGGTTGGTCGGGAGACCTCCAGAAATCCTGTTCAGCCTCATTGATCCAGGGGCTTTCACTCACCCAGACAGAGATGGCACCCAACCATCCTGAGGAACCTCAACTTGCTGGACCCACCTTGAGTAGAGATTGGTCTGGAAACCTCCAAACATCCCGTTCCACCTCATCGATCCCGTAATTGAGGTGCCGACACCCACCCAGAGCAACAAGGGAACCAGCAACCTTGAAGAACCTCAACTGGTTGGACCTGCTTTGAGTTGGGGTTGGACCAAACCTTCCAACCTGTTGTCCCGTAATCTGGGTGCTCGCACCCACCCTGCATGAGGTGGGACCCCCGGCAGAAGGTCTGCTGGAGCTGTTGGGGTAGAGGCTACAGCCAAGAGCCGTGACCCTGGGTTCTTTTTCCCACCAGCTCCCCAAGGACCTTGAGGAGGTTCTGGGGAGCTTGAGGAGGTGCCAAAGACCTTGTGGAGACGCAGAGGAGCAAAATAAGATGCTGAGGAGCCCCCAAAGGCCCCCAAATACTCAAGGAGATCCTAAGGAACCTGTGCAGACCCCAAGGAAGCTCAAGGAGGCCCCGAGGAGCCCCTGAAGGTCCCAAGATGCTAAAGGAGACCCTGAGGAGCCCATGGAGACCCCAAGGAAGCTCCAGCAGCCCCTGAAGGTTCCAAGATGCTGAAGGAGACCCTGAGGAGCCTGTGGAGACCCCAGGGAAGTTCAAGGAGCCCCTGAGGAGCCCCTGAAGATTCCAAGATGCTGAAGGAGACCCTGAGGAGCCCTTGGAGAGCCAAGGAAGCTCCGGGAGGCCCTGAAGGTCCCAAGATGCTGAAGGAGACCCTGAAGAGCCCATGGAGACTCCAAGGAAGCTCCAGGAGACCCTGAAGGTCCCAAGATGCTAAAGGAGACCCTGAGGAACCCATGGAGACCCCAAGGAAGCTCCAGGAGTCCCTGAAGGTTCCAAGACGCTGAAGGAGACTCTGAGAAGCCCATGGAGACCCCGAGGAAGCTCCAGGAGTCCCTGAAGGTTCCAAGACGCTGAAGGAGACCCTAAGGAGCCAATGGAGACCCCAAGGAAGCTCCAGGAGTCCCTGAAGGTTCCAAGATGCTGAAGGAGAATCTGAGGAGCCCATGGAGGCTCCAAGGAAGCTCCAGCAGCCCCTGAAGGTTCCAAGATGCTGAAGGAGACCCTGAGGAGCCCATGGAGACCCCAAGGAAGCTCCAGGAGCCCCCGAAGATCCCCAGATGCCGAAGGAGACCCTGAGGAGCCCATGGAGACCCCAGGGAAGTTCAAGGAGCCCCTGAGGAGCCCCTGAAGGTCCCAAGACGCTAAAGGAGACCATGAGGAGCCCTTGGAGACCCCAAGGAAGCTCCAGGAGTCCCTGAAGGTCCCAAGATGCTAAAGGAGACCCTGAGGAGCCCATGGAGACCCCAAGGAAGCTCCAGGAGCCCCTGAAGGTTCCAAGACACTGAAGGAGACTCTGAGGAGCCCATGGAGACCCCAAGGAAGCTCCAGGAGCCCCTGAAGGTTCCAAGACGCTAAAGGAGACCCTGAGGAGCCCATGGAGACCCCAAGGAAGCTCCAGGAGCCCCTGAAGGTTCCAAGACACTGAAGGAGACTCTGAGGAGCCCATGGAGACCCCAAGGAAGCTCCAGGAGTCCCTGAAGGTTCCAAGATGCTGAAGGAGACCCTGAGGAGCCCATGGAGACCCCAAGGAAGCTCCAGGAGCCCCCGAAGATCCCCAGATGCCGAAGGAGACCCTGAGGAGCCCATGGAGACCCCAGGGAAGTTCAAGGAGCCCCTGAGGAGCCCCTGAAGGTCCCAAGACGCTAAAGGAGACCATGAGGAGCCCTTGGAGACCCCAAGGAAGCTCCAGGAGTCCCTGAAGGTCCCAAGATGCTAAAGGAGACCCTGAGGAGCCCATGGAGACCCCAAGGAAGCTCCACGAGCCCCTGAAGGTTCCAAGACACTGAAGGAGACTCTGAGGAGCCCATGGAGACCCCAAGGAAGCTCCAGGAGCCCCTGAAGGTTCCAAGACGCTAAAGGAGACCCTGAGGAGCCCATGGAGACCCCAAGGAAGCTCCAGGAGCCCCTGAAGGTTCCAAGACACTGAAGGAGACTCTGAGGAGCCCATGGAGACCCCAAGGAAGCTCCAGGAGTCCCTGAAGGTTCCAAGATGCTGAAGGAGACCCTGAGGAGCCCATGGAGACCCCAAGGAAGCTCCAGGAGCCCCCGAAGATCCCCAGATGCCGAAGGAGACCCTGAGGAGCCCATGGAGACCCCAGGGAAGTTCAAGGAGCCCCTGAGGAGCCCCTGAAGGTTCCAAGACACTGAAGGAGACTCTGAGGAGCCCATGGAGACCCCAAGGAAGCTCCAGGAGCCCCCGAAGATCCCCAGACGCCGAAGGAGACCCTGAGGAGCCCGTACCTGGTTGGCAGCGCGGTGCACGGCCACGAGGAAGAGGAGGTCGGCGGCGAAGAGGCAGATGCTGAGCTGCAGGTGGAGGCTGACGCTGACGCTCCAGAGCGAGCGGCACAGGAGGAAGGTGCCGATGGCGAGGAGGAGGCACACCAGCGACACCGACATCCCCACGTAGGTCACCACCGTCAGCGCGAAGCTCTCCTGCGGGCGACCGTCACGCGAGGCCTCCTCCGTTTGGGGAAGAGGAAAACGCCCCCAAACGGGGTACCTGACGGGGGCGAGGGGGCTCTCACCCTGAGGGGCCGGGGGGCCATGAGGATGGCGAAGGTGGAGAAGTGGTTGCAGGCGCAGACGGAGCTGAGGGCGTCACCCCCGAGGCGGGCGCAGCCCGAGGGCGTCCAGCGGCCGTCGGCGCCCGCCGTCTGCCAGGACACGCAGCGCGGCTCCTCGGTCGCCTCGAGCGCCTGCCGAGCACAGGCCCGCTGGAGGCACGTCCCGCGGCGGGGGGTGGGGGGGTGGAAGGGGACGGGGGGCGCTGAGCTTGGGATTGCACCGGGATGGGGAGGCAGCGACCCCGAATTTGCGCGGGATCCCGATTTGCACCAGGACAGGGATGCGCTGAATCCGGATTTGCACCAGGACGGGGATGCAGCGACCCCAAGTTTGCAGAGGATCCGGATTTGCACCAGGATGGGGGATGCAGCAACACCCCCACCCCCCAAATTTGCACGGGATCCCGATTTGCAGCAGGATGAGGGGTGCGCTGAATCCAGATTTGCACCGGGGTAAGGACACACCGACCCCGGATTTGCAGGGGATCCGGATTTGCACCAGGATGGGGGACGCACCGAAACCAAATTTGCACCAGGACAGGGGTGCACCAGCCCCAAATTTGCACGGGATCTGAATTTGCACCAGGACGGGGATGCGCTGAATCCGGATTTGCACCAGGACAGGGATGCAGTGACCCCAGGTTTGCAGAGGATCCGGATTTGCACCGGGATGGGGATGCAGCAACCCCCCACCCCCCAAATTTGCACAGGATCCCGATTTGCACCGGGGTAAGGACACACCGCCCCTGGATTTGCAGGGGATCCGGATTTGCACCAGGATGGGGATGCAGCAAACCCCCCCCCCCCCCCCCAAATTTGCACGGGATCCTGATTTGCACCGGGATGGGGATGCAGCAACCCCCCACCCCCCAAATTTGCACGGGATCCCGATTTGCACCAGGGTAAGGACACACCGACCCCGGATTTGCAGGGGATCCGGATTTGCACCAGGATGGGGGACGCACCGAAACCAAATTTGCACCAGGACAGGGGTGCACCAGCCCCAAATTTGCACGGGATCTGAATTTGCACCAGGACGGGGATGCGCTGAATCCGGATTTGCACCAGGACAGGGATGCACCGAAACCAGATCTGCGCAAAGGTGGGGGTGCACCAGCCCCGGATTCACACAGGGTCAAAATTTGCACCGGGATGGGGATGAGCTGAATCTTGCACCAGATTCGAATCGGCACCAGGACGGGGAGGCACCAAAACCAAATTCGCATCGGGGCGGGGATGCATCGAACCCGAATTTGCACAGGATCCAGATTTACCCCGGGAGGGGCATGCACCGAATCCGAATTTGCGTCAAGATGGAGACGCACCAAGTCCGGATTGACCCTGGATCCAGATTTGTGCCGAGACAGGGATGCACCAAAGCCAAACCCGCACCGGAACAGGGACGCACCGGCCCTAAATTTACCCTGGGACGAGGATCCACCGCCGCCACGCTCCCAATTCGCACCGCCGCGGCTCGTTGCCAACCCCGCCACGATTTGGTCCGACACGCCTGACGCTCGTGCCAATCCCCACCCCGAGCGTGCCCCCCACCCCACCACCACCCCCCGAACCCCAGGGCCCCCCCCGGCCCCCACCGTGAGGTGCTGCAGGGTGAGGTTGAAGGTGACGTTGAAGGTGACGCCGGGTTTCCCCACGGTGCCGCTGACCACGCGGGAGTTGATCTTTCCCTGGGGCGTCTCCGTGATGCTGCTCAGCAACTCGTCTGCTGCCTTGTAGACGATGAAGGCCACAACACCCGTGCCTGCCCGGAGAACCGAGTCAAAAACCACCCCAAAAATACCCAATTTAGGGGTTATTTAAATTTTTTCGGGGTTTTTTTTTTTTTTTGGCACTAGCAGCGTGGTGGCCGTACCTGCCTGGGCGTTGCCCACCACCTCGTGGCAGCTGATGGTCAGGTTCTGCTCGCTCACCGTCAGCACCAGCGTGGGCTGGGGACAGTCCTCAGGTACCACCTCCACCGCGGCCTCTGATTTGGGGTGAAAAAAAGGCCTTTTTGGGGTCTTCTGCCTGCCCCGGGCACCACCGTGCTCCGGCAGAGCCCAGGGAAGGGCTGCAGCGATGCCCCCCCCCCCAGCTGGGTCCTGGGGGCGCTGCGAGGCTTTTGGGGGCGCTGCAAGGATCCCGGGGGGCCTTGGGGGGCACCCACGGGTGCCGGCGTACCCATGGTGGAGGTGGTGAAGTTTCGGAGCCCGGAGCCGGGGTCGTTGAGGGCCGTCCGCAGCACGAGGGCTTCGGTGCTCTGCAGCAGCAGCGCGGCGGCTTCGGTGGCGTTGGGGCGGCTGCCCCCGAGCGTCCCCTGCAGCTGGCGCAGCGTGGCCTGGCGGGGGCACACGCGTGGGTCAGGGGTGCGCGGGGACGGGGGGGTGCCCGTGGGATGGGCGCGTGGGCGGGGGGGCACACGGGATGGACGGGTGCAGACAGGACGGACGTATGTGGGGATGGACGTGGGGATACACACGTGTAGGGGTGGGCACGGTGTGAACACGTGTAGGGGTGGACACGGGATGGACCTATATGGGGATGGACATGGGGATACACACGTGTAGGGGTGCACATAGGGTGAACACGTGTAGGGGTGCACACGGGGTGGACATATATGGGGATGCACATGGGGATACACACGTGTAGGGGTGCACACGGGGTGAACATGTGTGGGGTGGACACGGGGTGAACATATATGGGGATGCACGTGGGGATACACACGTGTAGGGGATGGACACGGAAACGGACACGTGTAGGGGATGGACACGTGTAGGGGATGGACACAGAAACGCACACGTGTAGGGGATGGACACGTGTAGGGGATGGACACGTGCAGGGGAAGGACACGTGTAGGGGATGGACACGTGCAGGGGATGGACACAGAAACACACATGTGTAGGGGATGGACACGTGCAGGGGATGGACACAGAAACACACACGTGTAGGGGATGGACACAGAAACACACACGTGCAGGGGATGGACACGTGCAGGGGATGGACACAGAAACACACACGTGTAGGGGATGGACACAGAAACACACACGTGTAGGGGATGGACACAGAAACGCACACGTGTAGGGGATGGACACGTGTAGGGGATGGACACGTGTAGGGGATGGACACAGAAACGCACACGTGTAGGGGATGGACACAGAAATGCACACGTGTAGGGGATGGACACAGAAACACACACGTGCAGGGGATGGACACGTGCAGGGGATGGACACAGAAACACACACGTGTAGGGGATGGACACAGAAATGCACACGTGTAGGGGATGGACACGTGTAGGGGATGGACACAGAAACACACAGATGTAGGGGATGGACACAGAAACACACACGTGTAGGGGATGGACACAGAAACACACATGTAGGGGATGGACACAGAAACACACACGTGTAGGGGACACGTACGGGACAGACACAGGCCATGCACACGTGTAGGGGATGCACGGGAGCACGCACGTGGGATGCACACGTGTCGGGGCCGAACACAGGGCTGCACACGGGAAGGCACACGCATGGAGGCGATGGACACGGCCTGCACGCGTGTAGGGGACGGGCAGGGGGCTGTACGCGGGAACGCGCACACGCAGGGGACGCCCACGGGGACACACAGGGTGCACGTGGACACGCGGACACGCCCGGCCCCGGCACACGCGGACACGCCCGGCCCCGGCACACGCGTGTGCTCCCGTGTCACCTCCAGGTTGCTCTCCGTGGGCCAGGTGCAGGCGTCCTCCAGGAGCCTCCGGGTGTCCGACAGGCGGGCGCAGGCGGCGTCCTTTGGCGGGGTCTGGGGTGGGGGGGTGTCACCATTGACCCGCACCCCGCGGGCGTCTGTCTGTCTGTCTGTCCCGCCCTCCCTGCCTCCCGCCATCCTCCCTCCCTCTGTCCCTCCAAGCCCCCGTCTGTCCCTCCAGGCCTCCCTCCGTCTGGCCCTTTGTCTGTCTGTCCCTCCAACCCTCCCTCAGACCATCTCTCTCTTCCTCTGTCCATCCGTCTGTCCCTCCACCCATCCGTCCATCCGTCTGTCCCTCCACCCATCCGTCCATCCTTCTGTCTGTCCCTCTCTCCATCCCTCCTTCCATCCACTCATTCATCTGTCTGTCCGTCTGTCCATCCCTCCACATCTCCTTCTGTCCATCCCTCCTTCCCTCCCTCCCCATCTCCTCCTGTCCATCCCTCCCTCCATCCACCCATTCATCTGTCCGTCCGTCTGTCCATCCCTCCCCTCCCTCCATCCACCCATTCATCTGTCCGTCCGTCTGTCCATCCCTCCCCTCCCTCCATCCACCCATTCATCTGTCCGTCCGTCTGTCCATCCCTCCCTCCATCCACCCATTCATCTGTCCGTCCGTCTGTCCATCCCTCCCTCCCTCCCTCCCCATCTCCTCCTGTCCACACCTCCATCCCCCCCACTTTTTCTCCCCCCCCCCCCTTGCCCCCCTCAACCCCCACCTTGGGGTCCCTGCACTTCTTCCAGGCCTCCTCCAGGATGGGGACGTTACAGGTGGGCTCCGATTTGGGGTCAAACCCTGTGGATTTGGGTCAGTTTGGGGCTTTTTAGGAAGGTTGGGGGGGGGGGGTGTTGCCTGTGTGGCTTAGGGGGCGCTTCGCACCCCTAGAACGGGGCAAAAAGAGGGGGAAAGGGTTAAAGGGGGGGACGGGGGGATAGTGACAGTGGGGTGTCTGCCCCCTTACCCTGGCAGGAGATGGTGGAGTTGAGGTGGACGAGGACCGTCCCGGGGGGGCACCCGCAGGCCCAGTGTCCCCTCTGGACGCCCCCCGCCCGCTGCCCCAGGCAGCAGCTGGTGGCGGAGCAGAAGTGGGGACCGCAGGAGTCTGGGGGGTGGGGGACACACACACACGGGGGGAGGGGGGCAGGACCCACCTCTGAGCCTGACCCCTCCCCCCCACCCCCGCCCATTGATCTCCCGCTGGGACCCCCAGATTCCCCCCCTAACCCCCCCCCCTCCCCAGACCCCCCCCACTCACCTAATTCGTCACCCTCAGTGGGGGGGAGGTGGCTCAGGAGGTGGCACAGCGCTGGGGGGGGGGAGGGGACACAGGGGGACATCAGCACATCAGGACCCCCTTCCCTCAAGGGGTGACCCCCCCCCCCCCCAGGATCTCCTCCTCCATAGGGCTCAACCCCCACTTCTGGGGGTTAAACCCCAATTTTGGGGGGTATCAAACCTTAATTGGGGGCCTCAGCCGCCCCTTTTGGGGCTCCTTCTTCCCCCAGCAGGGCTCAACCCTCCCCTTTTTGGGGCTAAACACCCCGGTTTTGGGCTCCATGCCCCCATGAAAACCTCCTTTGGTGGGGCCAAATCCCCCCTTTTTGGGTCATCCCCCTCCCCTTTTGGGGTTCCTCCTACCCACATGAGGGCTCAGAACCCCCTTTTTGGGTCTCTCCGTAGCCCCAAAGCTCAAATCCTTCTCTTGGGGGCTCAACACCCCCCTCCCCCCCCCCCCCATGTGTCAAAGCCCCATTTTGGGGCTCACACCCCCCCCCCACCAGGTGTCCAAACCCCATTTTGGGGCTCAAATCCCCCTTTTGGGGGCTCAACCCTCCCCAATCAGGCCTCAAACCCTTCTTTTTGGGGCTCGAGACCTCATTTGGGGAGGTTCAGTCTCCACACCCAAGCTCAACCCCCCCATTTCAGGGCTTGACACCCCCCCCCCCAGCTCCAGAAGCTCCTTTTTTGGGGTGATTTCAAGCCATTTTGGGCTGCTTTGCACAGCAGCTCTGAGAACCCTGACCTACTTCCGTCCCTGCCTCAGTTTCCCTTTTCCCATTTCCCTCCATTTCACCCCAAAATACCCTCTGGGGGGGGGGGGGGGTAGGGGTGGGGGAGGAGGGGACACTACTCACCCCAGAGACAAGCAGCGAGAGGGACCCACCCCATGACAGGAGACAGGGCAGGGGACGCGGTGGCCCCTCGGCGCCGGTGGCAGAGAGGAAGTGGCACCGGACAGCCCCGAAACCACCGAATGGCCCCACAAACCGCTTCCCCCCCCGCATTCCTCCCCCACCCCACCCCACCCCCGGCGTGGGCTGAGGCCTGAGGCTGCTCATGGCACGTAACGGCGGGGATGGGGCTCCCCCGCCCGGACGCCCGGGGCTGTTCTGAGAAGGACCAAGCCCACGGCCTCGTCATCGTCCCCCAGCCCGGACACGGGGTCCCTTCTTGGAGATGGTGGCTCCATGGCCTCACCCCCACCTGGGCGAGCTGGTCCCTTTCTGCTCAAGGTGACCCTGTAACCTTGTCCACGGCCCCTCTCTGGAGAACCAGGTCCCTTCTTGGAGGTATTGACCCCGTGGTCTCATCCCTGCCTGGACATCTGGGTCCCTTCCTGGGGACATCAGCCCCATGGTCTCATCCATTCCTGGTCATCTGGGTCCCTTCCTGGGGACATCAACCCCGTGGTCTCATCCATTCCTGGTCATCTGGGTCCCTTCCTGGGGACATCAACCCCGTGGTCTCATCCATTCCTGGTCATCTGGGTCCCTTCCTGGGGACATCAACCCCGTGGTCTCATCCATTCCTGGTCATCTGGGTCCCTTCCTGGGGACATCAACCCCGTGGTCTCATCCCTGCCTGGACATCTGGGTCCGTTCCTGGGGACATCAACCCCGTGGTCTCATCCCTGCCTGGACACCTGGGTCCCTTCCTGGGGACATCAACCCCGTGGTCTCATCCCCTGCCTGGACATCTGGGTCCCTTCCTGGAGACATCAACCCCGTGGTCTCATCCCCGCCTGGTCATCCAGGTCCTCTCCTGGAGACATCAGCCCCATGGTCTCATCCATTCCTGGTCATCTGGGTCCCTTCCTGGGGACATCAACCCCGTGGTCTCATCCGCTTCTGGTCATCTGGGTCCCTTCCTGGAGACATCAACCCCGTGGTCTCATCCCTGCCTGGACATCTGGGTCCCTTCCTGGGGACATCAACCCCATGGTCTCATCCATTCCTGATCATCTGGGTCCCTTCCTGGAGACATCAACCCCATGGTCTCATCCATTCCTGGACATCCGGGTCCCTTCCTGAAGACATCAGCCCCATGGTCTCATCCCTGCCTGGACATCCAGGTCCTCTCCTGGAGACATCAGCCCCATGGTCTCATCCATTCCTGGTCATCTGGGTCCCTTCCTGGGGACATCAACTCCGTGGTCTCATCCGCTTCTGGTCATCTGGGTCCCTTCCTGGAGACATCAACCCCGTGGTCTCATCCATTCCTGGTCATCTGGGTCCCTTCCTGGAGACATCAACCCCGTGGTCTCATCCCTGCCTGGACATCTGGGTCCCTTCCTGGGGACATCAACCCCATGGTCTCATCCATTCCTGGTCATCTGGGTCCCTTCCTGGAGACATCAACCCCATGGTCTCATCCCCTGCCTGGACATCTGGGTCCCTTCCTGGAGACATCAGCCCCATGGTCTCATCCCCTGCCTGGACATCTGGGCCCCTTCCTGGGGACATCAACCCCATGGTCTCATCCATTCCTGGACATCCAGGTCCTCTCCTGGAGACATCAGCCCCATGGTCTCATCCCTGCCTGGACATCTGAGTCCCTTCCTGGAGACATCAACCCCGTGGTCTCATCCATTCCTGGACATCTGGGGCCATTCCCAGAGGAACCAACTGCACCACCTTGACCTCATCCCCCCACCCCACCGCCTGGGTCCCTTCCCAGACAATCCGACCCTGCAGCTCATCCTCATCCTCATTTATTGTCCCTCCTGGGCAGGAAGAGGCATAAATTAATGGCGAGGGGGAAGGGTGGGGTGGGACGGTGTGGCCTCTGGGAGCAGGGGACACAGGTGGTGGGACACAAGATGGTGGATGGGATGGGGGTCCGCCGCGGTCAGCAATACTCCGAGTAATCCTCCTCCACGTAGTTTGCCGGGAACCATCCAACCTGGGAGAAGGAAGACACGTTGGGAGAAGGAAGACACGTTGGGAGAAGGAAGACACGTTGGGAGAAGGAAGACACGTTGGGAGAAGGAAGACACGTTGGGAGAAGGAAGACACGTTGGGAGAAGGAAGACACGTTGGGAGAAGGAAGACACGTTGGGAGAAGGAAGACACGTTGGGAGAAGGAAGACACGTTGGGAGAAGGAAGACACGTTGGGAGAAGGAAGACACGTTGGGAGAAGGAAGACACGTTGGGAGAAGGAAGACACGTTGGGAGAAGGAAGACACGTTGGGAGAAGGAAGACACGTTGGGAGAAGGAAGACACGTTGGGAGAAGGAAGACACGTTGGGAGAAGGAAGACACGTTGGGAGAAGGAAGACACGTTGGGAGAAGGAAGACACGTTGGGAGAAGGAAGACACGTTGGGAGAAGGAAGACACGTTGGGAGAAGGTAGACACGTTGGGAGAAGGTAGACACGTTGGGAGAAGGTAGACACGTTGGGAGAAGGTAGACACGTTGGGAGAAGGAAGACACGTTGGGAGAAGGTAGACACGTTGGGAGAAGGTAGACACGTTGGGAGAAGGTGTGAGGAGCCTGGGAGGGGACCCCGGGGGTGGGAAGGGGCCGTACCCGCCCGTAGATCTCTCCTTTCCACCAGCCGGGGTGGCCCTTCTTGCTGAGGACACGGATGATGTCGCCCTCCCGCAGCGTCAGCTCCGTCCGGTCCCGGGCGCAGAAGTCATAGCGGGCTTTGGCCGACCCGAAGCTGCGCACGGCTCCTGGGGAGGGCCGGGGGCCGGGGTACACGTGGACAAGTCCCCGTGGCCACCCAAGTCTCCTCCACCTGGTCCTCGTGGCCATTTGTGCCCCCTTGACTGCCCCATGGCCCTGCCCTCCGCCCATCCCTTGGCCGTCTCCATTGACGTGGCCCCCGCACCCGGCCGTCCCTCTTGGCCGCTTGACCCTCCTCGGCTCATCCCATCGCTGGTCCCTCACCCCGTCTCTTGGCCATCATCAACGACTTGACCCCCGTGCCTCAGCCCCCCCCCTCACCCCCATCCCTTCAACTTGTCCCCCTGGGCCGTTTGTCCCCCTCGATCCGTCCCGTGGCTGCTCCTCTCCCTTGGCCTCCACCATTCCCTTGACTCACCCCTCGGCCTGTCCCCGTGACTCAGTTGTCCCCCCTCAGCCCATCCTCTCAACCATCGCTCAAGTAGGAAGACCCCACCACATCCATCTCACCACTGCTGAGTCCACCCCACCACTGCCACCCACAACAAGGACCCCACCTCCTCCGCCCCACGGTCACACCTCCTCCGCCCCACGGTCACACCTCCTCCGCCCCACGGTCACCTCCTCCTCCGCCCCACGGTCACCTCCTCCTCCGCCCCACGGTCACCTCCTCCTCCGCCCCACGGTCACCTCCTCCTCCGCCCCACGGTCACCTCCTCCTCCGCCCCACGGTCACACCTCCTCCGCCCCACGGTCACACCTCCTCCGCCCCACGGTCACACCTCCTCCGCCCCACGGTCACACCTCCTCCGCCCCACGGTCACACCTCCTCCGCCCCACGGTCACACCTCCTCCGCCCCACGGTCACACCTCCTCCGCCCCACGGTCACCTCCTCCATCCCACGGTCACCTCCTCCACCCCACGGTCACCTCCTCCATCCCACCCTCACCCAGTGGCGCATCCCGCCTCCTCCATTCCCACCCCATCCCCCGGAGGTCCTACCAGGTGGCCGGGGACCAGCCCGGCTCTCGGGCTCCTTGAAGGGCACCACAAGCGCCGTGTCAAGGGCCTTGAAGCAATCCTTGAGCGAGCTGCGCTGGTAGAACTCCACCAGCTCCTGGAGATGACGTGGGCGAGCCCTGGGGTCACCGCCAGCCCCCAACCCCAAAATGGGGGACCCAGAGGTGTGGGTTGGGGGGAAGGGGGGGGGGGGGGGCAGAGAAGGGGGCTCCCGTGCTCACCACCAGCCCCTTGAACGCCTTCTTCTCGGTGACGCGGTAGAGCCCCTCCGCCGTCATCACCTTGATGTGCTTCACCTCCCCGCGATACCTGGGCAGGGGAACATGGGGGGGCTGAGCCAGGGACCGCGCCCCCCCACCCCCCACCTTGTTCCCCCACCCTGGAGGCGCCCCCAGGCCCTACTTGATGCTGATGGCGAACTCGCCGGCGTCCTTCACCCGCTGCCTCACCAGGAAGGCGCCGTCGGAGCGGGGCATCAGGAGCTGCTCGGCTTCCCCCCGCTCCATGGGACCAGCGTACCTGGGGATTTTGGGATGGGGGTCCTGAGCCCCCAGACTGCTGTCCCCTGCCCCTCCCTGGGGTAATTTGAGGGGATTTGGGGCAACCCGGATGAGGGATCAGGGGGGAGGGGGCACCAGGAGGGCTGCGTGTCCCTGGGGAAGGATTTGGGGAGGGCCCTGGGAGCTGTGGGGTGATCGCAGGAAGGATAGGGGAGCTCGGAAGATTTTTGGGGACCCTGAGGAAGGATTTGGGGGGGTGGGGGTGGGAAGGATGGAGAGCTCAGCAGAGGATTTGGGGTGATTCCAGGAGGGACAGGGGACCCAGAGAAAGGGTTTGTGGGGCCCTGGGGAAGGATTTGAGGAGACCCAGGAAGGATGAGGGGCTTGGAGAGGATTGGGGGGGGGGGGGGGGCATGGAGGTTATGGGGTGACTCTGAAGGAGGATTTGGGGTGAACCAGGAGTGATCTGGGTACCCCTGGGAGCTATGGGGTGACTTCAGGAAGGGTGAAGGACACCAGGAAGCGATCTGGGAGCTCCTAGAGGCTATAGGGTGACCCCAGGAAGGATGGGGTGACCCTGAGGGGAGATTTGGGGTGACCCTCGGAAAGGATGGGGCCTCAGAGGATGATTCAGGGGGTCCTGGGGGCTACAAGGTGAGCCTGGAGGAGGTGCCCAGGGGCTACGAGAGCCCAGAGGAGGGTTTGGGGTGTCCCAGGGGCAACGGGGGGCTCCAACACTGACCAGGGGTAGACAGAGAGATCCGGCAGTGGCACCTGGGGGAGAGAAGCAGAGTTGGGGATCAAGGGGGGCCAGAAGGTACCTCCTGTAGGACCCCCCCATATCCCACAGACACTCCCCCCCCCTCCCCCTCAAATCCCAGGACACTCCCAACCTCTTGGGGACATCAGGGTGGGTGCAGGGGCTCCTGGGGACTTTTTGGGGTCCCCGTACTCACGCAGATGAAAGGTCTCACGGCGGCACAGGGGAACCAGCCCAGGTCACCGTTGGCCACGTTCCTGCCCTGGGGATGAAGGACCGTGGGGTCAGGAGGACCATGGGGTGAGCCCCCTGCACCCCAGGAGGCTGGAAGGACCACAGGGGTCCAGCCTGGCTGTGGGGGTCTGGCCCAGGCCCATCATGGGGGTCCAGCCCAACCATGGCTCCCCAGCTCATCGTGGGGGTCTAGCTTGGCCTATCGTGGCCGTTGTGGTCTGAGCTCACCATGGGGGTCCAGCATGGACTTGGGGGTCTGCCCCAGCCCATCATGAGGGTCCACCCCAGCACGGCCGTGGTGGTCTGCCCCCATCACGGAGGGCCACCCCAGCGCGGCCGTGGTGGTCTGCCCCCATCACGGAGGGCCACTCCAGTACAACCATGGTGGTCTGCCCCCATCATGGAGGGCCACCCCGGGATGGCCATGGTGGTCTGCCCCCATCACGGAGGTCCAGCCCAGTACAACCATGGTGGTCTGCCCCCATCACGGAGGTCCAGCCCAGTACAACCATGGTGGTCTGCCCCCATCACGGAGGGCCACCCCGGCGCGGCCATGGTGGTCTGCCCCCATCACGGAGGGCCACCCCAGTACAACCATGGTGGTCTGCCCCCATCATGGAGGGCCACCCCAGGGCGGCCATGGTGGTCTGCCCCCATCATGGAGGGCCACCCCAGGGCGGCCATGGTGGTCTGCCCCCATCATGGAGGGCCACCCCAGTACAACCATGGTGGTCTGCCCCCATCATGGAGGGCCACCCCAGCGCGGCCATGGTGGTCTGCCCCCATCATGGAGGGCCACCCCAGTACAACCATGGTGGTCTGCCCCCATCACGGAGGGCCACCCCAGTACAACCATGGTGGTCTGCCCCCATCACGGAGGGCCACCCCAGTACAACCATGGTGGTCTGCCCCCATCATGGAGGGCCACTCCGGGATGGCCATGGTGGTCTGCCCCCATCATGGAGGGCCACCCCATCATGGCCACAAGGGTCCCGTCCCCACCTGCCACCAGAGCTGCTCAGCCTCGGCCATGGTGACCTCCACGACGTCCCCGGGGCTGAGGCGCAGGGCGGGACCCACGGCCCCCGGCGGCGGGGGGATGCCGCTGTAGGGCTGGCTCGCCTCCATCTTGGGCAGCCCTGGGAGAAGGACGCCCGACGGGGGGGCGGGGTGAGCCCAGACATCTGGGGCACGGCCACCCCCTCTGCCCCCCAACCGCGTGGGCCCGGGCGCCCCAGCCCCCCACGCCGTCCTCACCCAGGTCTCCCCGCTTCTTCTCGGGGCCCGGCCGCTGCGATTTGTTCTGCGGAACAACGAGACTCCAGTTAATCCCAGTGGGGTGGGGGCGGACATGACACCCCCCAGGGTCCCCCCACTCCCAAATTCGGGGCATTTCAGCCCGTTTTGACCCATTTTGCTGTTACCTTCCTCGTGCCAGAGCCTGAATCTGTGGGGTGGGAAAGGAGATGCTCGTTAGTTGAGGGTCTTTAAGCCCTGCCCTGATTAACACCGGGTGCTAATTAGGCTCCTACAGGGGTGGGTGGGGCTCGTTAGGGTGTCCCATCATGCCCAGCTCCACCTGGACTATCCCTTAAAACCTCGCTCCGCCTGGGCCACCCCTGCTGCATGGTGGCCATGTTGTATCCCACAATGCCCTGCTCCGCGTCAGCCATCTTGTGCCCCACTCCCCCATCCCACAGTGTCCCAGTGTCCCACTCCCTGCAGTCCCACGATGATCCACTCCCGCGCCATCCCACCGTCCCCCACCCCCGCGCCATCCCACCGTCCCCCACCCCCGCGCCATCCCACCGTCCCCCACCCCCGCGCCATCCCACCGTCCCCCACCCCCGCGCCATCCCATTCCCCACCCCCGCGCCATCCCACCGTCCCCCACCCCCGCGCCATCCCGTTCCCCACGCCCGCGCCATCCCGTTCCCCACCCCCGCGCCATCCCACCGTCCCCCACCCCCGCGCCATCCCGTCCCCCACTCCCGCGCCATCCCACCGTTCCCCACTCCCGCGCCATCCCACCGTTCCCCACCCCCGCGCCATCCCATTCCCCACCCCCGCGCCATCCCACCGTCCCCCACCCCCGCGCCATCCCACCGTCCCCCACTCCCGCGCCATCCCATTCCCCACCCCCGCGCCATCCCACCGTCCCCCACTCCCGCGCCATCCCACCGTTCCCCACTCCCGCGCCATCCCACCGTTCCCCACCCCCGCGCCATCCCATTCCCCACCCCCGCGCCATCCCACCGTCCCCCACCCCCGCGCCATCCCACCGTCCCCCACCCCCGCGCCATCCCACCGTCCCCCACCCCCGCGCCATCCCACCGTCCCCCACTCCCACGCCATCCCACCGTTCCCCACCCCCGCGCCATCCCACCGTCCCCCCCCCACCGTCCCGCGATGCCTCTCACCGGCGCCGCCCCTCCCGCAGGTCCCCAGCCGCCCCAGACACTCCTTGTGCGCGGGGGCCCGGCACCGGCTGCAGCGGTAACCCTGGTAGAACGTGCCCCTGGGGGGACGGCAGGACATGGGGGGGGGACACACACAGGGTCACGGTCAGCACAAGGGGACACCCAACAGCCCACCTGCACCCACCCAGCCCGGCCCACCCAGGGCTGACCCAATCCTAGACCCGCCTGGGCCTTGGGCCAAGCCAGTCCTTGACCCACCAGGTCCTTGGCCCCACCAGGACCAAACCACCTCAGCTTTATCCCACCCTGGTCTTGACCCACCTTGGCCTTGGCCCAACCTTTGACCCACCTTGGTCTCCACCCAACCCTTGACCCACCTTGGCCTTGGGGCCAGTCAGGGCTTGACCTACCAGGTCCTCAACCTTCCCAGGCCTCAACCCACCCAAGACTTGACCCACGTTGGCCTTGGTTTACCCAGGATTCAACCTACCCAATCCATTACCAACTCAGACCTTATCCCACCCAAGGCTTGTCCCACCTTAGCGTCAACTCCACTTGACCCATCAAGACCTCACACCACCTCCAGTCACCTCCCCAGGGCCTCCCCTTCCCCCAGAGTCCCCCAACCCCATCTTCCAGGTCACCCTGTCCCCCGTTGTGCCCCCCCAGGGTAGTGGGGGACATAGTTTTGGGGTCCTACCTTAGCAACATCTGGCAGGCCCTGCAGGACGTGGTGTCCTCAAAGGAGAACATCTGGAAGTCATGCCCATCGGCCAGGGCGTGCTCAGGAAATATGTTGGAGCTGGCAAGACATGGGGGGACCTGGGTCTGGTGGGGGTGAATCAGCCCCCCCATGGCCACCCAGCCCCCAGTGGGGCAGGTCCCCTCACCCCTTGGGTGCAGGGACACCTACAGGGCCATCTCGAACTGCTCCAGCCACTTCTTCTTCAACTCACGGGTCTTGAAGAAGAGCTCGTAGCCCTGCAGCCCGGCTGTGTCGATGAGCAGGAAGGTGTGGGTCCACTGTGGGCATGGGTGGGGCTCAATGGTGGTGGGACACCTGGGTTCACTGGCACCCAGATACCTGGGGCCACTGGGGACCTCATTCCTGGGGCCACCAGGCTTCAGTGTGTCCACTAAGGACACGGCCACTCGTGTCCACCAGGGACCTGGATGCTGGGGACCACCAGACCTGGCCACTCGTGTCCACCAGGGACCTGGATGCTGGGGACCACCAGCCCTGGCCACTCGTGTCCACCAGGGACCTGGATGCTGGGGACCACCAGACCTGGCTGCTTGGGAGCACCAGGGACCTGGACACCTGGGTTCTTTGGGAACTGGATGCCTGGGTCCCAGGGTACCTTCTTGCCATCACGAGGGCCGAGGTCACCATCCCGCAGTTGGTGGCTCTGCAGGTCCACAACGTCTTTGGCCTCGTACGAGTCCCCACGGCGCTTGCAGATGATCAGGGCCTTGTCCAGGAGGAAGCCGTACCTGGGGACAGGGGTGGGGGTGACACTGGGTTCCCAAGGCCACCACATGCCTTGGGGTGTCCCCACCACCGCCCTGGAGTGGCCTCTGCTCTGTCGTTTGCTCTGTGACAAGCACGTCCCCAAGGTGTCCCTGTGTTCCCATCCTTATGTCCCCGTGGGTGTCCCCATGGGGGTCCCTGTTTTCCCACGATCCCATGGTGTCACCACCGTGTCTCCAGCTCCCCAAGGGTGTCCCCGCACCCCTTTGCTTCCCTCATGTCCACACGATGTCCCCATGATGTTCTTGTGGTGTTCCCATGTCCCCATGGGGCTCCCCGTTGCCTCCCCACGGTGTCCCTGTGGTGTCCCCAGGGGGATCCCCGGGTCCTTGTGGTGTTCCCATGTCCCCATGGATGTCCTTGGAGCTTTCCCATGGGTGTCCCCAGGTTCCTGTGGTGTTCCCATGTCCCCACGGTGTCCCCACGGTGTCCCCATGGTGCCCCTCGCCCCGTCCCACCTGTCCACCTTGGAGCGTCGCTCGGTGCTGGAGACCTTCATCTCGCCGTCGATTTTGGGGCGACCGAACTGCGCCAGGGACTGTGGCTGTGCCAGACATCAGCAGGGATGTGGGGGGGGCGGGGGGGGACATGGGGGGGGCAGGGACACGGGAGGAACAGGGGGATATGGGGGACGAGGGGCAGATGGGGGGATATGGGGGTTTGGGGGGACGTGGTGGACATGGGGGACAAGGGGGATATGGGCAACATTGGGGGACATGGCGGCGGGGGGGGGTGTCCCAGGGATGCTGGAGGGGTTTGGGGGGGACGGGGGGGTCCCCACCATGTTGTGGAGGCAGAGCTGGATGCTCGTGAGCTGCTTCAGGGTCTCGTTGTCCCGTTTGACCTCGTTCACGCACTGAGCCAGGTCCTGGGGGGGCACCAGTCAGGAACCCCCGAACCCCCCCGATACCCCTGGGGACCCCCCCAATACCCTCCAGCCTCCCTTGACCCTCAAATACCCCCCTGACTCCATCAGGAACGCCCAAAGCTCCCTCTAGGGCACCCACATTTCCCCCAGCACCCCCCAGACCTCCCAGGGTACCCCAAGACCCACCCAGGACTTCCCAGTACCCACTGGGAGCCCCTCGGAACCCACCAGGACCCCTCCCAGGACCTCCTCAGGAACTCCCCAGGCCCGATAGGATCCCCCCAGGACCCCCTCGGACCCCTCCAAACCCCTCCAAACCCCCACTGGACCCCCTAAGATCCCCCAGAATCCCTCCGACCCCCCCCAGGACCCCTCCAAACACCCCAGGACCCCCTAAAATCCCCCAGGATCCCTCCAGACCCCCCAGGATCCCCCCAAGATCTCCCTAGGACCCCTCCAAGACACCCCAGGAGCCCCTTAGGACCCCCCAATACCCCCCAGGATCCCCAAGACTCCCCCAAACCTCCCCTGCGCCCCTCCAGACCACGTCAGGACCCCCCAGGATCCCCCCGGGACCCACCCTCATGGCATCCAGGGCCGCCCGCAACCTTTCCCTCTCGGCTGGTTCCGGGGTCAGCTTCACCAGCTCCTGGGGGTCAGGGGTGAGGGCTGCCCTCCCCACTGTGGGGACCCAGCCACCCGGGACCCCCAAGGGACCCAGATGTCCCCCAAGGGACCCAGGTGGCCCCCAAGGGACCCAGGCGCACCCCAGGGGCCCCAAGCACCCTTGTCCCTCCCCAAGGGACCCGGGTGTCCCCAAAGGGACCCAGGCGCACCCCAGGGGCCCCAAGCACCCTTGTCCTTCCCCAAGGGACCCGGGTGTCCCCAAAGGGACCCAGGTGTGCCCAGAAGGAACCCAGGTGTCCCCAAAGGGACCCAGGCGCACCCCAGGGGCCCCAAGCACCCTTGTCCTTCCCCAAGGGACCCGGGTGTCCCCAAAGGGACCCAGGTGCACCTCAGAGGCCCCAAGAACCCTTGTCCCTCCCCAGGGGACCCAGATGTCCCCCCAAAGGAGCCAGGCGCACCCCAGGGGCCCCAAGCACCCTTGTCCCTCCCCAAGGGACCCGGGTGTCCCCAAAGGGACCCAGGTGCATCCCAGGGGACCCCAGTACCCTTGTCCTTCCCCAAGGGACCCAGATGTCCCCCAAGGGACCCAGGCGCACCCCAGGGGACCCAGGGGTGCCCCAGGAGAGCAGACCTGGAGCAGGAGGTGGTACTTGAGCACCCGCTGCATCGGCACCATCAGGAGGTCCCGCAGGGAGAAGCGCCCGTTGTTGGCTCGTTGGGAGCACTCCTGGGGGTCACGGGGGTCACAAGGGTCATGGGGGGTCACAAGGGTCATGGGGGGTCATGGGGATGGAGAGGGTCCGGGGGACGTGAGGGTCATGGGGACATGGGGGTCACGGGGACTGGGAGAGTCAGAGGGGTCATGAGGGGACATGGGGTCATGAGGGGACATGGGGGGATATGGGGGTTCTGGGGGAGGCAGCTGGGAGGGTCCCGGGGGGTTCCAGGGGGACTGAGGGGGTTCCAGGCATCCCAAAGGGCGTCACGGGTTCCTACGGAGGGGGCTCAGGCACCTGAGCCCACCTGCACCTTCGTGTGGGGCGGTTGGGGGGGAGCAGGGGGTTCAGGGGGGGTCGGGGGGGGGGGGGTTGGGGAGGGGGCGCAGGCATCCGGGCCCACCTGCAGCTTCATGCGGAGGTCGGTGCTGGTGGCGAGCTGGTCGAGGCGCCGGGCGGCCGCTTCCACCTGGCTGCAGTAGCGGCCGTAGAGCAGGAACCTGCGGGGATGGAAACCGTCCAAACCCGCCCAAACCCACCCAAAACGCAGCCGGACTCCGCCCCAAACGGAGCCAAAACCGGCGTTGGCATCAAAGCCGGGATGGACCCACAGTGGAGCTGAAGTGGGCCCCAAAACGGGCGGGATTGGAGCTGGTATCCGGCCCCAAATGGCCAGAACTGACCCAAAACGCATCTGAAATTGGACCTGAAGTGGACAGATTTGACCCCCAAATGGACCTGAAGTTAGACCAAAACTGGACAGAACTGGACCCAAAATCAGAGCTGAAACTGGACCCAAAATAACTCCAGACTGGACCAAAAATGGATCCAAAATTTGCCCCCAAATGGACCCTGAAATGGGCCTCACGCCTCTGGGCCCCCATTGCCCCCCAGGCCCCTCTAGGCCCCCCCCATTGCCCCCCCTCAGCCCACCCCGGCCCCCCATTACCCCTCAGGCCCCCCCATTGCCCCCCCAGGCCCCTCATCACCCCCAGGACCCTCCCAGCCCCCCGGCCCCCATTGCCCCCTGTGCCCCCCAGCCTCCTCCCCCTGCCCCCCAAGACCCTCCCAGGACCCCCCCCCGGCCCCCCATTGCCCCTCACCTCTCCTTGTAGGCGAGGAAGAGGGGGGGCAGCCCGCGCCCCCCCCCCGCCCCCCCCAGTGCCCCCCGCAGCTCCCCCAGGAAGAGCCGGTGCAGCTGCAGCAGCTCCTGTGGGGCGAGGGGGGGGGTGTCACCCACCAAAAGAGGGGGACACCCCCCCCCCCGACCCTCCCCCAGATCCCACAGACCCTCCCAGCAACCCCTACTGCAGTTACTGAGGGTTACTGGGAGGACTGGGACATTACTGGGCATTTCTGGGAGCAGTGGGAAGGGTTACTGGGAGCACTGGGAGCTCTGGGTGTCTACTGGGAGGAGTGGGATGGGTTACTGGGTGTTACTGGGAGCAGGGGGAGGGGTTACTAGGGGATACTGGGAGCACTGAGAGGGGTTACTGGAAGCTCTGGGAGCCCTGGAGGGCTACTGGGAGGAGTGGGATGGGTTACTGGGCATTACTGGGAGCAGGGGTAGGGGTTACTGGGGGTTACTGGGGTCACCTCGATGTTGATGAAGATGCTCTCGAGGTCTTGGGGCTGCAGGAAGTGCCGCAGCGGCCGCAGGAAGTGCTATGGGCACTGGGGTTACTGGGAGCACTGGGAGGGGGTACTGAGGACACTGGGGGGGGAACCTGTCCCGGTGCCCCATGTCCTCGTGTCCCCGTCCCCTTCATCGCCATCTCCATCCGTGTCCCACATGTCCCCCAGGGCCCCGAGTCCCCCGCATGTCCCATGTCCCCCCCTGTCCCCGGTGTCACCCATCCCCCGTGTCCCTGTCCCCTCATCTCCCTGATGTCCCACACGTCACCCTCTGTCCCCAATGTCCCCTTATTCCCCCAGTGTCCCCCAACGCCCCATATTCTCCCATGTCCCCTTGTCCCCGCATGTCCCCATACTTCCCCAATGTCCCCACACACCTCCTCGCGTCCCCCACATTTCCCCTTGTCCCCAATGTCCCCCAAGTCTTCTTATTTCCCCAATATCCCCCCCACATCCCCCATATGTACCCCATGTCCCACCATGTCCCCGATGTCCCACCACATCCCACCACATCCCCAATGTCCCCCATGTCTGCAATGTCACCCATGTCCCCAAAGTCTTCCATGTCCCTGTGTCCCCAATGTCCCCCCATGTCCCCCCATCTGCCATGTCCCCCACGTCCCACCACATCCCCAATGTCCCCCCGTGTCCCCATGTCTGCAGTGTCCCCCATGTCCCCAATGTCTTCCATATCCCCATGTCTCCCCTTATCCCCCATGTCCCACCATGTCCCTGTGTCCCTAATGTCCCCCCAAGTCCCCCCATCTGTCATGACCCCCATGTCCCACCACATCCCCAATGTCCCCCCATGTCTGCAATGTCCCCTATGTCCCCAAAGTCTTCCATGTCCCTATGTCCCCAATGTCCCCCCATGTCCCCCCATCTGCCATGTCCCCCACGTCCCACCACATCCCCAATGTCCCCCCGTGTCCCCATGTCTGCAATGTCCCCCATGTCCCCAATGTCTTCCATATCCCCATGTCTCCCCTTATCCCCCATGTCCCACCGTGTCCCACCACATCCCCCACGTCCCCATGTCTGCAATGTCACCCATGTCCCCAAAGTCTTCCAGGTCCCTGTGTCCCCAATGTCCCCCCATGTCCCCCCATCTGCCATGTCCCCCATGTCCCACCCCATCCCCCATGTCCCACCACGTCCCCATGTCTGCAATGTCCCCCATGTCCCCAATGTCTTCCACGTCCCCATGTCTCCCTTTATCCTCCGTGTCCCACCATGTCCCTGCATCCCCATGTCCCCGTTGTCCCCCCATGTCCCCAGTGACCTCCCCACGTCCCCAGCCCACCTGGCAGATGGACTCGAGGGTCTCGGTGTACCTCTCCTCCGTCTGTCTCAGCTCCTGGAGGCAGCAGAGCCTCCGGTCCACCTCCACCTTCTGCGGAGACAGCGGGACCCAAGCGTCCGGGAGGGGACCCAGGCGTCTGGCGGGGGGGACACCCCAGCATCTGGGGGACACCCAGGCATCTGGGGGACACCCGGGTGTCCGGGAGGGGACCCACCATGGTCGGGGGGGCCTCCACTCTCATCAGATCCTCGTAGATGTCGTCGCCGTCGTCCCCTTCGGCTTCCACGCAGTCGTAGAGGTCATCGTCCTCCTCCGCCGTGTCGCTGTGTGGGGACGGCTTGGTACCCCCCTGCACCCCAAATCCTCCCCCCCAGATCCTCCCAAATACCCCCTTGGGGTTCCTCTAATGCCACCCCCCCCCGGTTCTCCCCATACTCCTTTAATACCCCCTAATACCTCCTGATGCCCCCCAATACCCCTCTAACACACCCCAACCCCCCTGGTACTCCCCTGATAGCTGAATACCCCCTGGTACCCCTTAAACACCCCCAGTCCCCCTCCAGTACCCCCCCCGGTACCCCCATGTACCCCTCTAATACCCTTGCTACCCCTCTATTGCCCCCCAATAAGCCCCTGGTGTCCCTCTGACCCCCCTAAACCTCTATAATATCCCAAATTCACCCATAACCCCCCCTCAAACACCTCTATTGCCCCCCAATACCCCCAGTACCCCTCTAATAGCCCAATACCCCTGGTACCCCTCTAATAGCCCCAAATGCCCCTTGAAACCCCTTATTAACCCCTTACGCACCCAGGAACTCGTTTAATCTCCCCTAATACCTCTGGTACCCCCCTAAATAACCCCCAATGACCCTTAATACCCCCTAATATCCCCCAGTAGCCTCCGATACTCCCCTAGTGCCCTCCCTAATGACCCTGGCACCCCAATACCCCCCAGTACCTCCTGAGGGCCCCCCTGGCACCGTCTAACCCCACCAGTACCTCACAATACTCCCCTTAATACCCCCTGTACTGATCCTTAACGCCCCCCTAATATCCCCCAATACCCCCCTATTCCCCAATACCCCCCAATACTCCTTACTGCCCCCCCTAATGCCCCCTGGCACCCCCTAACCCTCCCTAGTGCCTCCCAAACCCCTCCTTGAAGCTCCCTGGAACCCCCCTAACCTGCTCCCAGTACCCCCCAGTATCTCCTCAATACCCTCCCTATCTGCCCCACTCACTCGATGAGGTCAGAGAGGCCGCTGTAGATGTCATCGTCCCCAACGCAGTCCTCAGTCGGGAAGGGCCTGGAGGGGGGGGGACACACACAGCCCGGCCGCCTGGGTCCCTCGGAGCCCGGCCGCCTGGGTCCCTCGGGGAGGGGGCCCGGCCGCCCGGGGGCTCTGCACTCACGTGAGGCCTTTGCTCTGGGCGATGGGGGTCCAGGAGAGCGTTGAGAGGGTGTCAATCACCTGGGGACACAGAGGGGACATTGGGGACGGAGGGGTGGGAGCCACGTGCCTGGGTTCCCCCCCCCACACCCCGGGATCCGACCCGGGCGCCTGGGTCCCACCTTGCCAAAGTCTTGAACGTCGAAGAGGTCGAAGGCGCCGAAGAGCCGGTGCTTCGGGAGCCCGAACTTGTCGGCGCAGGCGGTCAGGAAGGTGCGGATGTTCCTCAGGCACAGGAACTGCGGTGGCACCGTGGCACCGTCATCACCACCACCGTCCCCATCAGCACCCCCCCGTTGTCACCCGTGTCGCCGCTGTCGCCGTCGCCATCCTTGTCACCGCCACGGTCATCCCCGTCAGCACCATCAACCCCGTCACCTTCCCCCAGTTGTGACCACCGTCGTCACCGCCATTGGCGCTGGCACGTCCGCCATCTCCATCACCAACACTGTCATCGTCACTGTCACCCCCATCACCACCACTGTCACCCCAATTCACACTGTCACCATCATCATCATCATGATCATCACAGTCACCACCACTGTCACCGTCATCCTCGTTGGCACCAGCACCACCGTCATCACCGTGATTGTCACTGCCACCAACACCATCGTCGTCACTGTCATCCTCGCTGGCACCAACACCATCATTGTCACCATCGTTGTTGTCATGGTCATCGTCACCCCCATGGTTGCTGCCACCATCAACACCACACCCATGGCCACCACCATGGTCACCCCACCACCACCAACTTCATCGTCATCACCATCACTGTCACCCCCAGCGTTGTCACTGTCACTGCCATCGTCACTCCCCTTGTCAACAGCATTGTCCATTGGTGCCATCACCATTGTCCCTATTTTCACCATCCATCATTGTCACCATCAACCCTGTTGTCACCATCATCATCATCACCCCCACTGGCACCAGTATCACCACCATCAGCAGCACTCCCACTGTCACCATCACCACCACCGTCCCCGCCACCACGGCCATCACCCCATTGCCATCACCCTCATTCACACCAGCCCTGTTACTGTCACCGTCAATGTCACTGTCACCATCAACTCCATTGTCACCACCATCATCATCCCCATTGGCACCAGCATCACCACCATCGTCATCGTCACCCCACTGTCACCATCCCCACCATCATCCCCGTCATCGCCCCATTGCCATCACCCTCATTCACACCAGCCCTGTCTTTGTCACCACCACCATCACCCCTGCTGGAACCAGCACGCCTGTACCCCTTCCTGGGGCAATTATCCCCCCTCCCAGTTACCAGTTCCACCCCACCCCCCCCCCCAGTGGGTATTTTCCCACAGTCGCACCTGTGACATCTGGGGACGGGGACAGATGTCGCGGGGGGGCACGGCGCGGGGCAGGAGGGCGTTGAGGAGGTGGCAGAGCAGCACCCCGTCCCGCAGCGCCTGCGCCAGGTCCCACACCTGCCCCCCGGGGCTGCTCGCCCGGTGCCCCGCGGGCAGCACCCGCGCCGCCACCAGCCAGTGGGCGCACTGCCGCCACGCCTCCATGGCGCCGGGGACTGGGGGACACAACAGGGACGGGGGGTCCTGGTGGGATGGTGTCTAGGGAGGAGCCGATGGAGATGGTCCTGGTGGGGTCACTTCCAGATGAGCCGATGGAGATGAGCTCCAGGTGGGACCACTTCTGGGGAGGAGCCGACGGAGAAGAGCTCCAGGTGGGACCACTTCTGGGGAGGAGCCGACGGAGAAGAGCTCCAGGTGGGACCACTTCTGGGGAGGAGCCGATGGAGAAGAGCTCCAGGTGGGACCACTTCTGGGGAGGAGCCGACGGAGAAGAGCTCCAGGTGGGACCACTTCTGGGGAGGAGCCGATGGAGATGAGCTCCAGGTGGGACCACTTCTGGGGAGGAGCAGCAGTAGGTGAGGTCCTGCAGTGCAACCCCTTCTGGGGTGGTTCTGACCTAGAAGTGAGGCCTTGGTGGGACCGCGTCCGGTCCGGTGCGGAGCAGATGGAGGTGAAGCCCTGGTGGGATGACTTCTGGTGAGGAGCTGATGGAGATGAGTCTTCCGCTGCTTCTGGAGAGGCTCCTACAGCAAGGGGAGGTCTTTCTCCACCAAGAACCACCACGTCTGGGGAGGAGCCGGTGGCGATGGGGCCCTGCGGTGCAGCCGGCGGTCGTGAGAAGCAGCCGGCGTCGGCCTCCTTCCCGCCACCGCCACCACGCCCGGAGAAGACCGGCTCCAATGGGCTCCTTTCCCCCCAGCGCACCCACGTCCGGGGAGGGTCTGGTGGCCCCGGGGACCCCCCAGTGTGGGCAGCAGGGGCAGCGGGGCCCAGCTGGGCCTGGGGGTTCGCGGGGGTGCCGGAAGCCGGCGGTGCCGCGCCTGCGCCCCAGGGTGCCGCGGGGCCCAATGGGAGCGTCGACGCGGCACCCGGATGCCGGGGTCCTTCCCGCCCCGGTGCCTGTGGCGGGGGAGGAGCTGCCACCCCTGGGGGCCCCCCTGCGGTCACAGCTTGCAGTGGTGGTGGGGAACGGGGGGCCCATGGGGGGACCCAGGCAGTCGGGACCCATGGCAGGACTCAGGGGCCCAGGACCTGCACCCGCACCCAGGGTCCCATGAGTGTCCCAGGCATCTGGGCATGGTGACCCCATGGGTCCCATGAGGAGCCCAAGCATCTGGGACCTGTTGGGGGTCTTAGGGGGGAATCCAGGTGTCTGAGTCCCACCAAGGGTCCAGGAGACCTCGATATCACAGTCCAGGGGGGCACCCAGGTGTCCAAGTCCTACCAATGGTCCAGGAGGGACCTAGATGTTGTAGTCCAAGGGGGGACCAAGTGTCCAAGTCCCACCAGGGGTCCAGGAGGGACCTCAATATCATAGTCCAGGGGGCACCCAGGTGTCCGAGTCCCACCAAGGGTCCAGGAAGGACCTAGATGTCATGGTCTGGGGGGGGGGCAAGCATCCGAGTCCCACCAAGGGTCCACGAGGAACCTCGATATCGTGGTCCAGGGGGGACCCAGGTGTCCGAGTCCCACCAAGGGCCCAGGAGTGACCTAGATGTCGTGCTCCAGGAGGGGACCCAGGCATCCAGGTCCTGCCCACCCCGACTCCAGGAGCCAGGAGGGTCATGGGTGTCCCCCGGTGTCCCCCCCATTCCCCGTCGCATCCCCCCCTCTGGTGTCCCTCCGCCAACAATGAGGTGTCGCAACTCCCGGTGGCCCCCTGCCAGCTGCCTTCCCCGAAATGAGGAAGGACCCGGGCGTCCGGGCAGTCCCTCCCCCACCTCCACGTGGGTGGACCCAGGCATCCTGTGGTTCCCAGCCCCCACGCAGGTGGACCCAGGGGTCTGGGGACCCCCAAGCAGTGGGTCCCACACTCCTTTGGCATGGGTGGACCCAGGGCGTCCAGGTGGACCCTCCTCAACCCCCACCCAACCGGACCCAGGAGTCTAGGCCTCTCCCAGTGGTTCCCAGCCCCCACCCAAAGGGACCCGGGTGTCCGGGCCCACCCACCCTGATCCCGCCCTCGTATATGGGTGGACCCGGGTGTCCGGGGCACTGGTTACCCATTAACTGGTGGCACCACTATAAAGGGACCCCCTGGACCCCCTGTCCCTGTCCCCCCCTCTACAGCCATGGGGGCTCCAGTGCTGCCCCTCCTCCTCGGCCTCCTGCTGCTGCAGACGGCCCCCACCTATGCCCAAATGTGAGTCACCGGCACCCCTCCCCCACCCATGGGACCCCCTCCTCCCCCAGGATCTCCTATGGGACCCCACCCACCTATTGGACCCCCTCTCCTGGGACCCCCCACCTATGGGATGCCACCCCCAGGATCCCCCATGCACCCATGGGAACGCCCCAACCCCCTGAACCCCCTCTTCTGGGGTACCCCCTCACCCCACCCATGGGAACCCTCAGCAACAAACCCCCCCCCCCCTCCAGTGGGGACCCCCATGGTGGAAACCCCCATGGACAGGACCCCCTCCACACTGAAGGAGACCCCTCCCCATACCCAGGACCCCCAGAACCAAGACCCTTCTCTCTGGGACCCCAACCCCAACTGGGACCCTCCTACCAGGGACCCCCACCCTAGATGGGAGCCGCCTTTGCAGGGCCCCCCAGGGGTGGGTGCTGGAGGGCAATGGGGAGGATATTGGGGTGCAATGGGGGATTTAGGGTTGCTTCAGGCCCATGGGGCAGATTGGGGGGGGTCCCTGGGGTGCCACGGGGTCCCCAGGGTGCTGGGTGCTGCGGGGGACAGATCAGGGGGTCCCTAGGGTGCTGTGGGGACAGACCGGGGGCGGGGGGTGTGTTCTGGGTGCTGCGAGGTCCCCAGGGTGCTGTGGGGGGCTCTGTAACGGCCCCTTCCCCCGCCATGACGGCCGGTGTCCCCAGGGTGACGATGGTGACGCCAGCGGTCCTGCGGCTGGACACGGAGGAGCGGGTGGTGCTGGAGGCGCCGCAGTTGACCACCCCCACCGAGGCCACCGTCCTGGTGCAGGACTTTCCCCTCAAGCGCAAAGTGCTCGACCAGATCCGCGTGCCGCTGAGGCCCGACGAAGGCTCGTTGGCCAACGCCACCATCAAGGTATGTCACCACCCCTGTGTCACCTCCCTGCCGGTCACTGCCCCCTCCTACCCTGGGGACAGTCACCCTTGTGGGGCTTAACCCTGTACGAGATGGTGGAGAATCTCCACGGTGCTGGTGGGACCTAGTGAGGGGGGTGGGTCACCATGGGGTTTTCAGGGGTGGCCACCATGGGGTCTTTGGGGATGGTTGCTCTGAGGTCCTTAGGGACAGTCACCCCAGGCCCGTGGGGACAGTGACCCCAGGGTCCTTGCAGATGGTCGCCCTGTAACTAGAGGATGCTCAGTGGGTCCACGGAGGTGTTCACCTCTGGATCTTTGGGGACAATCACCCCGGGGTCCTTGGAGAGGCTCACCCTATGATTATAGACTGGTCACCCCTGGATCTTTGATGATGGTCACCCTGAAGTCCTCGGGGATTGTCACCCAGCGTCCTCAGCTCCGTTCCCTGGACGTGGGTGCCATCTGGTGTCCTCTGTCACCGCAGGTATTGGCCAAGTCGCTGCCGCAGGCAGCGGGGAAGAGGTTTGTCTCGGTGACGGTGCAGGTGGCCCAGACGACCCTGGAGAAGGTGCTGCTGGTGTCACTCCAGAGCGGCCACATCTTCCTGCAGACCGACAAGCCCATCTACACCCCTGGCTCTGTGGGTGTGTTCTTGGGGTGCTGCCTCTCACCATGGCATGTTGGGGTGCTGGTTGCACCTTGGGGTGTTGGGTCCCTCCCGCAGCACCTTGGGGTGCTGGACCCCAGCACCCGTTTGGGGACCTCCCCGTGATGCCCCCTTTGGGGTCCAGCACCCTTTGGGGACACCCCGCTGGCATCTCCACTGGAACGCAGCACCCAGTTTGGGGTCCAGCACCCATTTCTGGATGTCCTGCTCACCTTGTCCCCCGTGTCCCCTCCCAGTGCTCTGCCGCTTCTTCGCCGTGGGCCACCTCATGGAGCCAATATCCAAGACGGTGATCGTGGAGGTCAAGGTGGGTGCCCACTGGGGACACAGGGACATGGGGGCACAGCCAGCCATGCCACCGTCCCCACCCACTCCGTGTCCCTTCAGACTCCTGACAACGTCATCATCAGACAAGTGCCCGTGTCCTCGCCAATGAAGACCGGCATCTTCTCCCTCAATCACAACCTGCCTGAGGTTGTCAGGTGGGTGCCACCTCCCAGGGTGGCCCGGGGACATCTGTGGCCCCGAGCTTGTCCCCTCACCCTGTCCCCTGCCTCTTCCAGCCTGGGGACATGGACAATAACAGCCAAATTTGAAGACTCACCAGAAAAGGCCTTCAGCACCCAATTCGAAGTCAAGGAGTATGGTAAGGTTGGGGTGGGGGTCCCCAGACCCCTGGGTCCCTTGTGCCTATCCTGGATGCCTGGGTCCATTGGGTGTCCACCCCACAGTGCTGCCAAGCTTTGAGGTGATCCTGGAGCCCGAGGAGAAGTTCCTCTACATCGACCGGAATGAGAATTTCCGAGTGTCCATCACGGCCAGGTGGGATGGAGACCCCAAAACTGCTCATTTTGGGAGTCAGCCCCCCCCCCGGGCGATGATGTGGGGTGACATTCCTGCTCTGCTCCTGCGCAGAGTCCCCAGAGATGAGGGGGGGTGGCATGGGTGACAGGTTTGAGGGTGATGGGGATGTGGGGAAATGGGATGATGGGGACAGGGGGTGAGGAGGACACGGGGTGGTGGTGATGGAGGTGGCAGGGCGTGATGGAATGACAGGGGGACATGGGCATGTGGAGTGACAGCGACAGGGTGATGAGGACATGGGGCAACGGGGCGACAGGGTTGTATGACAAGAGGATGTGGGGACATGGGGTGACAGCGATGTGGTTGTGATGGGGACCGGGGCTGACGGTGACAGTGGTGGCTTGTCCACAGGTACCTGTACGGGAAGCGCGTGCACGGGTCAGCCTTCGTCCTCTTTGGCGTCATGGTGGACGACGAGAAGAAGAGCATCCCCCAGTCCCTGCAGCGCGTCCAGGTGACCCTGTCCTTGTCCCTGTCCCCATCCCTTGTCCCTATTCCGGTCCCCTGCTGAGCTCTGTCCCTTGCTGAGCTCTGTCATCCGCATCCTCATCCCTGTCCCCATCCCTGCCTCAATGCTGAGCTCTGCCATCGCCTGTCCCCCTCCCAGTCCCCATGGCTGTCCCCTGTCCCACTAACTCCACGCCGCAGGTGGCCGACGGGGACGGGGAAGCCGTGCTGTCCATGGCCACGCTGCGGGAGCGATTCGCCAACCCCCAGGAGCTGGTGGGACACTCGCTCTACGTCTCTGTCACCGTACTCACCGAGTCAGGTGTGCAGGTGGATCACAGGGGACTTGGGGGGACAAGGGACAGCAGGGACGTGTGACGCCAGGGGCTGTACGTCTCTGTCACAGTCTTCAACATGTTGGGTGGGTGGGGGGGACGCTTGGGGACATGGGGGGTTGGGGACAGCGAGGATGGGGACATCTGGAACCACCCAAGGTCAGATGGGGCTGTCCTTGGCGGGGACCGGGTGACACCCTGTCACTGGGTGACATGGTCGTTCCCGTGCCTGCTGCAGGCAGCGACATGGTGGAGGCACAACGCAGTGGCATCCGCATCGTGACGTCCCCGTACACCATCCACTTCACCCACACCCCCAAGTACTTCAAGCCGGGGATGCCCTTTGACCTGACGGTAATGGCATCCGGGGACAGGGGTGGGGACAGCGGTGGCATTGGCCCAAGACCCCCACGGTACCTGAGTCCCCATCGTTGGGATGGGGACGGGGCAAGCCTGGAGGTTTGGGGGTGGAGGAGACTTGGGGACAGGGGTCTGTCTCTGTGTCTTATCACTGGGTCACCTGGAGAGGCCCCGGGGACCACAGCCTGTCCGGGGACCACCAGGTGACGTGTCCTTCATGCCATGTCCCCATGTCATGTCCTCATGTCACGCCGCATCCCTTGCAGGTCTACGTCACTAACCCAGATGAGTCCCCAGCTCCGCGCGTCACTGTCAAGGCCGATGGCTTCCAGGGTCTTGTCTCCACCCAGCGTGATGGCACAGCCAAGCTGGTCCTCAACATGCCGGCCAACAAGGACACTGTCCCCATCACTGTGAGTGGGGATAGGTACAGGGGTGGCCTTGGAACTGTGGGTGGCCAAGGTGGCTGGGGACAGGGGTGGTTGAAGTGACCTGGGGGTTGGGGTTGCAGAGACAACCAAAGTGGCTGAGATATCCAGAGTGACCAAGGACCATGGCCAGCATGGTCACCATTGACCAAGGGGCAGGACAGCAGGATCGGGGGACCAGAATGGCCTAGACATCCATGGTGGCCAAGGGTCGGGGCCACCCTGATCACCATTGACCAAGGACCAGGATGGCCAAGGTCATGGGGACCAGCATGACTGTGGTGATCAAGACGTCCAGAGTGACCAAGGGCCAGGGCAGTCCTGGTCACCGCTTACCAAGGAGTGGGACGGCTGGTGTCAGGGCAACCATGGCGGCCAACACAGTTGGGTTGACCAAGACATCTAGGGTGATCAAGGACCAGGATGGCCAGCGTCAGGGAGACTGGCCAAGAAGTCCAGAGTGGCCAAGATGTCCATGGTGGCCTGCAGCCAGGGTCAGCATCGTCCACCAGTGACCAAGAATCAGGGTGGCCAAGGTCAGGGGGATGGGAGTGGCCAAGATGTTCAGGGCAGCCAAGGGCCAGGAGGGCCAATGCCGGGAGGACCAAGGCGGTTGAGTTGACTAGAGTGGCCAAGACATCCAGGGTAGCAAAGATGATCAGGTTGACCAAGGAGATGACCACCATTGACCAAGAACCAGGGCGACAGTGGTCAGGGACAACTCTATGGTGGCCAAGACCTCCACGCTGACACCTTCCCAGGTCCAGGCCTCTCTTCGTTGACAAAATGCCGTTGTGTCCCCTGTGTCGCAGGTGCGGACGGACCAGGCGGGGCTGCCCACCGACCGCCAGGCCTCGCGGCAGATGACCGCCGAAGCTTATCGCAGCCAGGGGAGTTCCGGCAACTTCCTCCACTTGGCCGTGCGGGCCACCGAGCTGCAGCCTGGTGACAACCTCGCTGTGAACTTCCATCTCAAGAGCAGGAGCAACGCCATCTCTGACGCCGTCTCGTACTTCACCTACCTGGTGAGCGCGTTCGGCCTCTGCCAACCAACTGCCCCCACATCTTGGGGACCTCAGTGTCCAGGTGCCCACCAACCTTGTCCTTTCCTTGCCCGCCGCAGATCATGAGCAAGGGACGCATCGTCCGTGTGGGGCGACAGCGGCACGAGGCCGGCCAGAGCCTGGTCACCATGTCGCTGCCGGTGACGGCTGATCTCATCCCCTCCTTCCGCATTGTGGCCTACTACTACGTGATGCCCAGCGAGATTGTCGCCGACTCCATCTGGGTTGATGTCAAGGACACCTGCATGGGCACCGTGAGTGTGTCCCCACAGTCCCAGGGGTCAGGGGAGACCCTTGGGGGAATTGGCTGGGCCTTGGAAGTGGCTTGAGTAATGCTAGAGGTGGCCCTTGAGAGGCTTGGGTGGTCCTTGAGGGGCTTGGGTGGCCCTTGGAAGGGCTTGGGTGGTCCTTGAGGGGCTTGGGTGGCCCGTGATGGGGACTGGGTGTCACTTAGGTGGTTTGGATAGTCCATGAGGGACCCTGGGCATCTCACCTTGGGTGGCCCATTGATGGTCCAGGCGTTCCATGGTGGAGGACACAGCCATCAGCTACCCCTGGAGGACTCCAGCACCCTGTGGGGTTGGGGTGCCCCAGTGGGGCAGCTCCTGGGGGTGCAGTGAAGGGGGTTTTTTGGACATCCCATGGACATGAGCCCCCCACCTCGTGTCCCCGGCAGCTGGTGGTGAAGGGAGCGACAGAGGGTGACAACCGGGTGCAAGAACCGGGGACACCCATGCGGCTGCGCATCGAGGGTGACCACAATGCCCACGTGGGGCTGGTGGCCGTGGACAAGGGCGTCTTTGTCCTCAGCAAGAAGAACAAGCTCACGCAGTCCAAGGTGGGTGCCCGGGTCCCCATCCCCACTGTCCCCGGGTGGTGGCAGGGGCGGTCATGTCTGTCCCCTGTGGGTTGCAGGTTTGGGACATGGTGGAGAAGAGTGACATCGGCTGCACCCCGGGCAGTGGGAGGGACAACGTGGGTGTCTTTGCTGACGCTGGCCTCAGCCTGGTCACCAGCATAAAGGTTGCCACGCCGCAGCGATCGGGTAGGGGACATGCTGGGGACTGGGACAACCTGGGGTGGCACCTTGGGAATGGGGTAGGTGACGCATTGGGGGCGGGGATGTGGCGCTTCAAGGATGGGGGAGTGTGACACCTCAGGGGTAGGGAGTGCATCGTCTGAGCTTTGGGCTGTGACAACTGACGTCAAGGGGAAGTGTCACCTAGGTTTGGGGCTGTGACACTGTGGGGTCCTGACCTGTGTCCTCTCTGTCCCCAGAGGTCCAGTGTCCCCAGGCTGCGAAACGCAAGCGCCGCTCCCTGCAGCTCATCGAGTACAAAGGCACCAAGGGTAGGTGGCACTGGGACTGTCCCATGTCCCCAAGAACACTGGAATGTCCTGTGACCCCAGGGACGCCAGATTGTCACATGTCCATGAAGATGCCAAAGTGCCCAAGGTCTCCGAGGGACACCAGAGCGTCCCGTGTCCCAGTCAATACCAGCATCCCGTGTCCCTGAAGGACACCAGAGTGTCCCATGTCCCTGAGGATACCGAAGTGTCCCAGGTTCCTGAGGGACACCAGAGCATCCCATGTGCCAGTGAATACCAGTGTCCCATGGCCCTGAAGGACACCAGAGTGTCCCATGTCCCTGGTGATACCACAGCATCCCATATCCCAATGAATACCAGCACCCCACGTCCCTGAGGGGCATCAGAGTGTCCCATGTCCCTGGTGGCACCACAGCACCCCATATCCCAGAGGACATCAGAATGTCCCACATCCCTGACGGCCCGCAGGCCAGCGGCTTTGGGACTGGGTGCCAGTTGGGTCCCTCGTTGCTGGCAGCGGCCAAGTACACGGACAAGGCTCTGCGCAAGTGTTGTGAGGACGGCATGAAGGAAAACCCCATGGACCACACCTGCGAGCATCGGACCAACTACATCCAGGACGGAGAAGCTTGCGTCCGGGCCTTCCTCGACTGCTGCAACTACATCAAGGGCATCCGTGACCAGAAGCGGCGCGAGTTCCACCTCAAGCTGGCTCGAAGCAAGTGCTTGGGGTGACGGTGGGGTTGGTGGTTGGGTGAAGCTTGGGCGAAGGTCGGGTGAACCTCAGGCTTGGCTTGGTTGAGCGTTGGGTGATGCCTAGAAGATGCTTGGGCAAAACAAGGGTGGCGTTTGGATGATGCTGGGGTGATACCGGCTCCACCCAGGGGCTGGGCCTCTGAGGCCACGGTCGAGAGGGATCCTGCCACCCCCAGGTGAGGCAGAAGACTTGTTCCTGGCTGAGGAGGGCATCACCTCACGGAGCCTCTTCCCGGAGAGTTGGCTGTGGCAGGTGGAGTCACTGACGGAGCGTCCCAATGAGCTGGGGTGAGCCTTGCGCCCTTGTCCCACCACCCCTCCACTCCAGATCGTTACCTCCTCCCTGTCCAGCTCTGGACACCACCTTGCCCAGACTGGAGTCCAGACAAAGGCCACCTTTGACCTCCTGGTACTGCCTTGGGACCAGCTATGACACCTTGGTCCAACACAGGGGCCATCTACAACCCCCAGTGTGGCTTGGGGACCAGATATGACCCTCCCCTACTCCAGCTTGGTGGCTGGTTACACCTCCCTGGCCTGGCTTGCGGGTGGTTGTGACCCCCTTGGTCATTCCCATCCTCTCCAGAATCTCCGCAAAGACTCTGCCTGTGTACCTGAAGGACTCCATCACCACATGGGAGGTCCTGGCCATCAGCCTCTCACAGACCAAGGGTAGGTGACGGAGTAGGAAAGTGTCCCTGAGGACCAAAGGAATCCCCCACACCTTGGGGTTGGTCCCTGGGACTTGACTCGTCCCCTAAAGCCTGGTAGGTTTCCTTGGGGTTTGAGGGATCTCCAAAATCTTAGACCACTGGAGAGGTGCCCCAGATTTGGGGCAGATCCCCCAAAGCTTGATGGCAGCCCTTGGGACTTGAGGGATCTCCTAAATCTTGGGAGGACTCTGTGGAACTTGAGGGATCTCCTAAGCCTTGGGAGGACTCCATGGGACTTGAGGCATCTCCTAAATCTTGAGCGGACACCATGGGACTTGAAGGATCTCCAAAAGCATTGGGGATGTCCCTGGGACATAAGGGGCCCGGCAAGGCCATAAGCCTGAACGCCGTGTCCCTGGTGGCCACCCCGCAGGGCTGTGCGTGGCTGACCCCTATGAGATCACGGTCAGGAAGGATTTCTTCATCGACCTGCGCCTGCCCTACTCTGTGGTGAGGAACGAGCAGGTGGAGATCCGTGCCATCCTCTACAACTACTGGACGCAAGAAATCAAGGTTGGGCAGGGGACACCCGCCTGGGCTTCTGGGGGGGGGGGTGAGGTGTCTGTGGCCACCTCAACCCCACAGCCAACATTGCTGTGCCCTGCAGGTGCGCGTGGAGCTGATGTACAACCCAGCCCTGTGCAGCGCCTCCACCTCCAAGGCGCGCTACCGGCAGATCCTCAAGTTGAAACCCCAGTCGTCGTGGGCCGTGCCCTTCGTCATCGTGCCCTTGCAGTTGGGGCTGCACGACGTGGAGGTGAAGGCGGCCGTCTGGGACAAGTACGTGGCTGATGGTGTCAAGAAGAAGCTCAAAGTTGTGGTGAGTGGCCGTTGTTGCTCGTGGGGTCTCCACCACGTGGTGCCACCTCCATCCCCGAGATGGCCCCAGCATGGTACCCTTGTGACATCCCTGTCTCCACTTTCATCCTGGTGTCGGTACCCAGGGATGAAGGATCCTCCCCCGAAGGATGCTTGAATGTGGTCTCCTGGGGCTCTGCCAGTTTGTCCCATGTCCCGGGGGGTGCTGGTTTACACTGGGGACACCTTCCCTGGACCCAGAGAAGTTGGGAAGGGGGGACCCAAAACCAGCCCAGCCTTTAGCATTGGACTCTCACCTCCGCAGCCCGAAGGGATGAGGTTGGAGAAGACGGTGAAGATAGTTGAGCTGGACCCGAAGACGAAGGGAGTCAGTGAGTGGCCCTGGCTGGTCTTGGGAATGTCTCAGCCCCACGGGGATGTCCCGCTGAGGGAAGGATCTGGGGTACCTCGGGGAAGTCCCACTGTGAGTCTGGGACATCTTGGGGGAGGAAGGATGTACCACCAAGGGTAGGACTGGGGCACCTTGGGCGATAAGGGAGAGCCCGCTGTGGAGCTGGGGCATCTTGGGGAATGGGGGATGTCCTGCTGTGGGTCTGGGGCATCCTACTATGGAGCTGGGGCATCTCAAGGGCTCTGGGACATCCTGGTAGGGCTCTGGAACATCTTGAGGGTCCAGGGACATCCTGCTGCAGATGTGGGGCAGGGCTGGGCCACCTCAGGGTGTGGAGGGGAGGCCCTGAAGGATTTGGGGTCACCCATCTCCATCCTGGCCTCCCTGCCCCGCAGATGGTGTACAGGAAGAGAGGGTGAAGGCAACGAACCTCTCTGACATTGTCCCCAACACGGAGTCGGAGACCAGAGTCAGCATTCAAGGTGAGAGCAGGGGAAGGGACACACGTGGGGAGGAGCTGGGAGGGGCTGGGACACTCCTGGCTTGACGTTTCCCCTTCTTCTGGGTCCAGGCAACCCTGTGTCCATCATGGTGGAGAAAGCCATCGACGCGCAGAAGCTGAAGCACCTCATCGTGACGCCATCGGGCTGCGGGGAGCAGAACATGATCGGGATGACACCCACTGTCATTGCCACCCACTACCTGGACAGCACGTTGCAGTGGGAGACCTTCGGCGTTGATCGCCGCACTGAGGCCATCAACTTGATCAGAAAAGGTAGGAGCGACCTCCAAAGGGTGGGAGCGTCCCCTGGTTTCCTCTCTCGGGGTGCAAAACGTTACCATCACCCAAGGCGCTGGAGAAACCCACACCTTTGAAGAAGCCATGGGTTGGGTGCTACCAGTTTGGGGATTTCTAGAGCTACTGGTTTACACTGGAATGTGCTCCGGAGTGGGTCGGTGGCCTGAAGCTACCTCAGCTTGGCTGGGTGCTCCTTGTGTTGGACGATGACCGGAGGGCATTGGTGGCCTGCAGACACCCCGAGGTGCTTCTTGTGTTGGTCAACCACCGTCTCCTCACCAGGTTACACCCAACAACTTGTTTTCCGGAAACCTGACAGCTCCTACGCCGCCTTCAAGAACCGTGCGTCAAGCACCTGGTGAGCGCCGTGTTGCCACCACCGCGCAGGTCCAGGTGACAGCATCGGACATGACGCTCAGGTCCTCCTGTCCCCAGGTTGACAGCCTACGTCGCCAAAGTCTTTGCCATGGCCATCAAGCTGGTAGACATTGAGCCCGAGGTGGTTTGCGGTGCCGTGAAATGGCTCATCCTGGAGAAGCAGAGGCCAGATGGGATGTTCCAAGAAGATGCTCCTGTCATCCATAAGGAGATGGTGGTATGGGGGAGCCCCAAACCCTGTCCCTGCTGGTGGCCAAAGCCGCCTTGGCTCGAGGATGGGCTTTTGGAATGAGTTGTGGGGAAAGGACTGCGCTGGGTGACAGGGGCGAGAGTTGGGTGGACGGAGCTTGCTGTGAAAACCACGACCCTGAGGGTTTTCCCCCTCCACTTTGTCACGCAGGGAGGCTACCAGGGTGCCGAGCCCGAGGTGTCGCTGACGGCCTTTGTACTCATCGCGCTGCAGGAGGCCCGGGAGGTCTGCAAGGACCTTGTCAACGTGAGTGGCCCAGTCCTCAGCCCCACATGGGGGACAACAGGCACATAGAGGGGCGGTGCTTCAAGACGAGGTGCCCAACCCACCTGAGAATCCAAATCTTACCATCCTTTCTGCCCAGAACTTGGACACGAGCATCAACAAAGCCACCGAATACCTTGGCCGGAGGTACCAGGCACTGGCCCGACCCTACACGGTGGCCTTGGCCTCCTATGCCTTGGCTCTGGCAGGGAAACTCAAAACCGAGAAAGTTCTCATGAAGTTTTCCAAAGGTGACGTCCTACCACGGGGGACAAAACTGGGGGTGGGGGTGGGGGGGGAGATGTAATTATGGGTTACCTGGTGGTGGGGGAAATCGCCCCTAGAGGGTGCTGAGGGACCGGTGTCCCCCCCAGGGGGCCAAAGCTGGGAGGAACGCAACGCCCATACCTACAACATCGAGGGGACGTCCTACGCCTTGCTGGCCTTGCTGGAAATGGAGAAGCCGGAGCTGACGGGGCCGGTGGCCCGCTGGCTTGCCCAGCAGAACTACTATGGTGGTGGCTACGGATCCACTCAGGTGGGCTACAGACCCCCCCTGGCACCCGTGGGTGCCGTCCTGGCACCTGCTGCCATGGGGAAGGGGGACAGGAAGATAGGGGTTGAGGGCTTCGTTGGGGGTTGAGGGGTCACCTTGTAGCCCTGGGGACTTCAGGGACATGGCATGTCTCTCGGGGGGACACCTCTGATCCCATGGGACCCCGAAGGCATTGGGGGACCCCTCAGGGTTTGTGGGTGGCCTCAGGGCCCTTGGGACCCCCAGGGACACGGCATGGACTTGGGGAACATCCCCGGTCCCACAGGATTGCAAGGGCTTTGGAAAATCCAAAAGATCAGTCCCTTGGGGACACCCTGGTTCCTGGGGACACCTCCAGACCCTGGGGACCCTCGGGGACACGTCCTGTCCCTGGGGGACACCTCTGCTCCATAAGACCCCCAAGGGTATATTCCAGGTGATATCGGGTGGCCCCAGGACTTGGGGACACCCTGGCCTCGGGGTGCTTCGGGGATGGTCCAGACGGTGTCCCCGAGCCCTGGTGACACAAGCGTCCCTGCAGGCCACCATCCTGGTGTTCCAAGCGCTGGCCCAGTACCAGGTGTCACTTCCGCGGCAGCTCGAGCTCAACCTCGACGTGTCGGTGCTGCTGCCGCGCCGCGCCAGTGCCATCACCTACCGCATCGAGAACCGCAACGCCCTGGTGGCACGCTCCGCCGAGGTACCGGCTCCCTCGTCACCATTGTCACTGTCACCATCAGGACCATGGGGGTGCAGCGCTGCTCGCCCTGCTGTTGCTGTTCGTGGGGTGTCCCTGCCCCACCATGGCCCAGGACAATCTTGTCCCCTCGCTGTGGCCTCAAGTGTCCCTGTCCCTTCCATGTCACCTCGTTGTCCTGTCCCTTCTGTGTCCTTCCAAGGCTTGGGATGTCCCTGCCGTGTCCCTGCCATGTCCCAGCCTGATCTCGTCCCCTCCTTTGCTGTGACCTGTAATGTCCCTGCACCCTTCATGTCCCTCCATGTCCTCTGACTTCCTTGTCCCCTCCATGTCCTTCAATGTCCATGTCCCCTCTGTGTCTTGCAACGCTGTCATCCCTTCCGTGTCCTGAGATGTCCCTGTCCCTTCTACACCCCCTCCATGGCCCCAGATGTCCCATCCTCCCCCAGGGGACGTCCCTGTCCCTCCCCAACGTCCCCTTTCCCTGCAGACCAGGTTGAACGAGGACTTCACGGTGAAAGCTGAGGGCACGGGCAAGGGGACGATGACGGTGGTGACCATCTACAACGCCAAGGTCCCCGAGAAGGACAATAAGTGTGACAGTTTTGACCTGCAGGTGCAGGTGGAGGACGTGAAGGCAGGTGAGTGCCCCACATGTCCCCCCCACGCCCTCTCTATGTCCCCCTGTATCCCTCCCCATGTCCTCTCTGCGCACCCTCCATGGCACCCCATGTGTCCCCTCACTGTCCCCACGTCCTCCCACAGGCAAGGAAGAGGAGGGTGTCTTCCGCTCCGTCAAGATCACCATCTGCACCAGGTAGGACAGGCTGGGGACGTCGGGGACATCAGGGACACTGGAGATAGGGAGGGGAATGGGGATTCTGGGGACAGGGACATCAGGGAAAAGGATGGGGACGCTGGGGACAAACAGGGCTCAGCCCCACCTTGTCCCACGGGGATCCTTGGGAACAGGGACAGCAGGGGTGGGGATGCTGGGGACAATAGGGCAGTTGGGGGCAGGCGGGTGGCCTCAACCCGTTCCCCACAGGCACCGGGACAGCGTGGATGCCACCATGTCCATCCTTGACGTCTCCATGCTCACGGGCTTCACGCCTGACATGCAGGACCTGAAGAGGGTGAGCGTGGGGACACGGGGACACATGGAGGGACCCGGGGGAGACACAGGACCTTGCATCTTTGTGCCATCGTGTCCCACCGTGTCCCCGCACCTCCCTAACCCCTGCATGTCCCCCTCCCCGTGTCCTCGTGTCACCACATCCCCATGTTCCCCTGTGCCACTCCATCCCCGTGACCCTGCCTTTCCCTCCATGGCCATGTGTCACCTGGTGTCACTGTCCCTGCATCCCCATGTCCCCCCGCGTTCCCACATCTCTGCAAGCCCCCTGCATGCCGCCACGGCCACGTGTCCCATGTGGCCACCATCACCATGTCCCTATGCGCCCCTGTGCCCCTACGTCCCTGTATCCTGATGCGGTTGCGTGTCCCCACGTGTCCCGGCGTGTCCGGTGTCACCGTGTCCCTGTCCCCAGCTCACAGAGGGGGTGGACAGGTACATCTCCAAGTTTGAGATCGACCAAGCCCTGTCGGACCGCAGCAACCTCGTCATCTACCTCGACAAGGTGGGGATGTGTGGGGACACGAGGGGCATGGGGACGGGGACGTGATGGGACAGGGGTGGGGATGGGGACAGGATGGGACAGGGATGGGGACATGATAGGACAGGGATAGGGACAGGATGGGGACAGAGACCAGGATGGGTGTAGGGTGGAGATGGGGACAGGGATGAGGATGAAGCTGGGGACACGGGTGGGGACACGACTGGGACAGGGATGGGATGGGGACTCAGGTGGGGTTGGGGACATGCAGAGGGACTGGAACAGGGGCAGAGGTGGGAATGAAGTTGGGGACAGGGATGGGGACAGAGGTGGGGACAGGAAAAGGGTCTCAGAGGTGGGGACAAGCACAGGGGTGGGTCCAGGTCATGGGTAGGGACAGCACGGGGACATGGCTGGGGACAGGGCCAGGCTGGGATTTGGGGTGCTGACTCCCAGCCTGGCTGACTGCCATCCCCGTGTCCCTGTGTCCCCGTGTCCCTGTCCCCAGATCTCGCACAAGGCCGAGGAGTGCTTCTCCTTCAAGGCCCACCAGCGATTCCAGGTGGGCTTGATCCAGCCAGCGGCCGTCACCGTCTACAGCTACTACAAGATCGGTGCGCATGTCCCCATGTCCCCCTGTGTCCCCCTCAGGTCCCTTCTGCCCCCACACTCTCCTCTGTGCCCTCTGCTTCCACGAGGTCCCTCCTGTGTCCTCCCTCTGTGTCCCCTCCTGTCCCTTTGTCCCACCGTGTCGCCGCTGATCTTCTCCCCATGCCTGTGCCCCCACGTCCCCCCGTGTCCCCTTGCATCACTGCTGACCCTCTCCCTCTGTGTCACCGCTCTGTCCCCTTCTCTCCCGCTGGCCTTGTCCCGTTGTGTCCCTCACCACCGCCTCGAGTCCCCTCACGTCCCCGTGTCCCCGCAGATGATCGCTGCACCCGTTTCTACCACCCGGACAAGGACGGCGGGAAACTGAGCAAGATCTGCCACGGGGACGTGTGCCGCTGTGCTGAAGGTGACGTGGGGACAGAGGGACATGGGGACAGGCTGGGTCAACACCCCTACCACGATGGGACACATCATGGCCGTGACGGGACACGCCATGGCTGTGATGGGACACGTCATGGACAAGACGACGTGTGATGGAGTCGTGTCCCTGCTATGGTGGGACATGTCCCTGCCGCGATGGGACGTGTCGCTGCCACAACAGGCCTTGTCACGGCCGTGTCCCCATGTCCCCACAGAGAGCTGCTTCATGCGGCACAATCAAGACGTCCCGATCACCATCAACCAACGCATCGAGCGCGCCTGCGAGCCGGGAGTTGACTACGGTGGGACACGGGGGACGTGGGGACATGGAAGGATAACGAGGGGTGTGGGGTCATGGCGGGGGGGGGAGTTGGGGCACATAGAGGGGACACGAAAGGTATGGATGGGGACACGAAGGGCCACAGAAGAACATGAGAGACAGGAGGGGACAGGGGGACATGGAAGGACAAGAAGGACAGGCGGGGATGTTGGGGGACATGGGGGGGAACGTTTGGGGACAGAGGGTCCCCCACATGATGAGGGGCCACCCTGGAGCAAAGGTGCTGTCTAGAGGTGGGGGTGACACGGTGACATCCCCCTCCCCAGTGTACAAGGCGAAGCTGGTGGCAAAGGAGGAGACGCCGTCCCACGACAACTACATCATGACCATCCTCTCCGTCATCAAGATGGGTATGAGCACCCCAGGGTGGGGGGATGAGGCCACCCTGAGGGACGTGGTGGGGGTCACCTAGGGCTGGGGACAGCCAGGGGCAGGGACACCCTGGTGGGCTGGTGTCACTGGGGTGGCTTGGGGGCCCCCAGGTGGGTTGACATCACCCAACGCTGCTGGGGACGCCCATTGGGAAGGGACACCCGGGTGGGTTGGTGTCACCCAAGGGTTCTGGGGACACCCATGAGGGCTGGTGTCACCCAGGTGGGGTGGGGACACCCAAGGGTGCTGGGCAAAGCTGGAGGGAACTGGTGTCAGCCATGGCTGGTGACATCAGTGGGGTGGTGCCACTAAGGATGCCCGTGGCTCCTTGGGGACTGAGAGCCCCCCTTGCGGGACACGGCAAAGCGAGTGTCCCCACCGTGTTTGGGGTGGAGGTGGCATGTCACCTGGGTGTCCTCCCCTGGGACAGGCACCGATGAGGACCCAGGAGGAAGCAACCGGACCTTCGTGAGCCACAAGCAGTGCCGAGACGCTTTGAGGCTGCAGGTCGGCCAGGACTACCTGCTCTGGGGGCTGGCCACCGACCTGTGGGTCACCGGCAACCGGTAGGGGCATGGGGACAGGTGTGGGGACACGGCGACACAGGAACACGAGACACTGGGGACACGGGTAGATGGGACGTGGGGACACAAAGACACGTGGGGACGCTGACACCCAAGTACACGATCCTCCAGCGTCTCGTACGGGGTTGTGCACCCCCATTGTCCATCCCCGTGTCCCCTTCCTGGGGTCCCGCCCCCTTCTGACCCGTGTCCCCTCTGTCCCCTTGCTGTCCCCAGCTTCTCCTACCTCATCAGCAAGGACACGTGGCTGGAGGCATGGCCCTCGGAGGCGGCGTGCCAGGAGCCCGACCTGCAAGGCCTCTGCCAGCAGCTGTTCGAGTTTTCCGAGTCCATGATGTTGTTCGGGTGTCCCACCTGAGCGGGTGCCCCCCACCCAGGGGTGCCCCCTGCTCTGCTGCCCCCTGCTGCTCCCTTTTTTTTGGGGGGAGGGGGGCCGAAGGGGGGTTTAAAAAAGTCTTTTCTGAGAGCCTGGCTCTGGATCTGCCTGGTGGGGGGGTCAGGAGGATGTGGGGACGCTGTGGGGGACACCCTCGGGGACAACAGGGGGGTGAGGCCTTCATAGTTGTCATGGGAGCTTTGTAGGGGGCAAGGGGGCGGCGGGGACGTCATGGGGGGTGATGGGGTCATGGGGACACCATGGGGGCCGTGGGGACTTTGTAGGGGACAACGGAGTTGTGGGGACGCCATGGGGGGTGATGGGGTCGTGGGGACACCATGGGGGCTGTGGGGACTTTGTAGGGGACAACGGAGTTGTGGGGACTCCACGGGGGGTGATGGGGTCATGGGGACTCCATGGGGGATGACAGACCTATGGGGACCCTGTAAGGGATCATGGGATCATGGGGACCCTGTAGGGGACAACAGGGTCATGGAGACTCCATAGAGGACGATGGCGTTGTGGGGACTCTGTAGGGGTCATGGGGACTCTGTAGGTGACAACAGAGTCACAAGGAGCCCATAGGGGACATGTGGACTCCATAGGGGATGATGGTGTCATGGAGACTCTCTGCGGACGTCAGGACCCTGTAGGAGAGGAGGGGTCATGGGGACACCATAGGGGACAATGGGGTCTTGGAGGTATCACAGGGGACATGAGGACACCACAGGTGGGGCTGGGGCATCCCCGTAAGGGATGATGGGGACTCCGTAGGGGACAGCGAGGTGGTGGGGACCCTGTAGGGGACAACAGGGCTGCGAAGACTCCGCAGGGAACCACGGGACGGTGGGGGAACTCGTGGGGAGCGACGGGGCTGTGGGGACTCCATGGGTGACCACGCGTTGTCGTGAACTTCATAGGGGACCACAGGGTGACGGGACCCTTACGGGCACCTCTGGGGCTGGATGAGGCCCTCGGGGTGCTTGGGGCGCGGTGCTGCGCGCCCTCGGTGCACGGTGCCGCCTGGCATTCGGTGCACGGCGCTGGACGGCACGCGGCGCAGGGTGCTGCAGGGTCCCCGGCCTTGGGCGCCCAGCGCTCAGCACCCAGCGCCCAGCGCTCAGCACCCAGCGCCCAGCGCTCAGCACCCAGCACTCGGCACCCAGCGCCCAGCACCCAGTGCTCAGCACCCAGCGCTCAGCACCCAGCACCCAGTGCTCAGCACCCAGCGCTCAGCACCCAGCCCAGCACCCAGCGCTCAGCACCCAGCGCTCAGCACCCAGCGCTCAGCACCCAGCCCAGCACCCAGCCCAGCACCCAGCGCTCAGCACCCAGCCCAGCACCCAGCGCCCAGCGCCCAGCACCCAGTGCTCAGCACCCAGCTCAGCACCCAGCCCAGCACCCAGCGCCCAGCACCCAGCGCAGCACCCAGCGCTCGGCACCCAGCGCTCAGCACCCAGCCCAGCACCCAGTGCCCAGCACCCAGCCCAGCACCCAGCCCAGCACCCAGCACTCAGCACCCAGCGCTCAGCACCCGGCACCCAGCACTCGGCACCCAGCGCTCAGCACCCAGCACCCAGTGCTCAGCACCCAGCCCAGCACCCAGCCCAGCACCCAGCGCCCAGCACCCAGCGCAGCACCCAGCGCTCGGCACCCAGCGCTCGGCACCCAGCACTCAGCACCCAGCCCAGCGCTCAGCACCCAGCGCCCAGCACCCAGCCCAGCACCCAGCCCAGCACCCAGCCCAGCACCCAGCGCTCAGCACCCAGCGCCCAGCACCCAGCGCTCAGCACCCAGCCCAGCACCCAGCCCAGCACCCGGCGGTTTCCTGCCTTCCCAGCAAGGCCTCGGGCGGGCGGCGCTTTCCGGTGGTTTATCTGGGTCCTGGGCACAGCCGTGCACACGCGGGGGGGGGGGGGGGGGCCACACGTGGGTGCACACGTGGGTGCAAACCTGGGGGGGGTTGCGCCCGCGTGGGTACGTGCACGAGCGCGTGGCACGGGGGGGTGCGAGCGTTTGCACGAGGGTGTTGGCACGCACGCACGCGTTCCCGTGCATTTGCGTGGGCACCCGCGTGTGCGTTCACGAGCATTCTTCCTTTTGCACGCGCCCGGGCGCGCGCGCACGCGTGTGGGTGCTTGCACACCCGCTTATCCCTGTGCACGCGCCTGTGCATCTGCACGTGCACACACGCACACACACACGCGTGCGCACGCATCAGCGCACGCCTGTGCGTGTGCACGTGTGTGCATGTATTTGCACACGCACGCAAACCTGTGGTGAACCGCGGGGGGGGGGGGGGGTGTTTGCCCTTTTCTGGGGACAATTAAGGCCATTTGGGGGCACTGGGAATCATAAATAAATTTATTAAAGAATAAATAACGCAGCGCCGGGCGCCAGGTAATAATTTAGAGGGGGAGGGGCCCCCCCAGGCCGGCTGGGGGGGGGAGGGGCTGGGACCAGCAGGGCCCCCCCAATGTCTCTGGGCATGGAGGTCCCCGCAGTCCCCAATGTCCTCAAAATGGGGCTCTAGGAGGTCCCTTGCTGTCCCCAAGTGTCCGGCATTGGGGTCCCCAAATTTCCAGCACGGGGGGTGTCCAAGGTCCCTTGATGTCCCCAACCTCCAAGCGGGGTGGGGGGGTGTCTCTGGTCCCCACGTCTCCAGTCACGGGGGTCCGCAAGGTCCCTTAATGTCCCCACATCTCCGAGCACGGGGTCTCCAGCCCCAAATACTCAAGCGCAGGGGGCTGCAGTGTCCCTTAATGTCCCAGATCTTCAAGCACGGAGGTCTCCAAGGTCTCTTGATGTCCCCAAACTCCAAGCAGCCGGGTCACCAGCCCCAAATCTCTAGGCATGGAGGTCAGCAACGTCCCCAGATGTCCCTTGAGGTCCCCAAATCTCTGGGCGTGGGGGTTTTGGGACCCAGATCTCCAGGCATGGAGGTCAGCAATGTCCCCAGATGTCCCCAACCTCCAACCAAGAGGGTGACCAGCCTCCAACCCCACCGGTCACCCCCTTGCTACCCGCCCCCCGCCAAGGGTCACCCCCCGGCGATCCGCAGCAACCCCACGAAGTTGCCCTCCCGTTCGTCCTGTGCCAGCTGCCACCCGTCCTTGGTGACGTCCCCAGCCACGTCCCCGGCCAGCGCCAGGCTGAGGATGTCCCCGGGCTGGAGCTGCCCCACGGCTTGGGCCAAACCAGACCGCGCCGGGTCGGATCCTGCGCCGTTGGACAACGCCAGCGGGACGGTGAGCAGCGGGCGCGGTGAGCTGGTGCGCCGGAGCTGGAGGGTGACGTTGCCGGTGGGGCAGGTGGGTGCCGTGCAGGTGAGGGCGAACTGGCCGTAGAGGAGGTAGAGGCCACCCGCTGTCACCTGCAGCTTCCCGGCTGTCATCTGCACGTCCCCGCTGAGGAAGACGCCGTTGATGCCTTCCTCGTAGCGCCAGCTGGGCACCGCCAGCGAGCCTGGGGTGGGGGAGAAGAGGGGAGAGGGGTGGTGGGTGATCCTGGTCGGTGATGGGTGCTCCCGGTGGGAGGTGGAGGTCTCTGATGGGAGACGGGTGCCCTGATGGGAGATGGAGGTCACAGGGATGGAGGATGCTCTGTGACACCCTGGGGTCTGCAGGGATGGAGGATGCTGTGACACCCCGGGCATCACAAGAACAGAGGATGCTCCATGACACCCTGGGTACCACAAGGACAGAGGATGCTCCGTGACACCCCAGGGACCACAAGGACAGAGGATGCTCCGTGACACCCTGGGTACCACAAGGACGGAGGATGCTCCGTGACACCCTGGGTACCGCAGGGATGGAGGATGCTCCGTGACACCCCAGGGACCACAAGGACAGAGGATGCTCCGTGACACCCTGGGTACCACAAGGACAGAGGATGCTCCGTGACACTCTGGGTACCACAAAGATGGAGGATGCTGTGACACCCTGGGCATCACAAGGACAGAGGATGCTCCGTGACACCCCAGGGACCACAAGGATGGAGGATGCTCCGTGACACCCTGGGTACCACAAGGACGGAGGATGCTCTGTGACACCCCAGAGACCACAAGGGCAGAGGATGCTCCGTGACACCCTGGGGACCGCAGGGATGGAGGATGCTCTGTGACACCCCAGAGACCACAAGGGCAGAGGATGCTCCGTGACACCCTGGGGACCGCAGGGATGGAGGATGCTCCGTGACACCCTGGGGACCACAAGGACGGAGGATGCTCCATGACATCCTGGGTACCACAAGGATGGAGGATGCTCCGTGACACCCTGGGGACCACAAGGACGGAGGATGCTCCGTGACATCCTGGGTACCACAAGGACGGAGGATGCTCCGTGACACCCTGGGGACACTCCGTGACGCCCTGGGCACTGTGGCCGCCCTGTGACACCCCCAGACGCTCCGGGCCCGGGATGATGTTTCCTCTCCGAGGGCGGAAGGAGGAACCCGCACGACGTTTTCGAGATGACTGGGCCAGCCGCCTGAGGAAGGACCTAGCCCCCACCCCCCACCCCCCTCCCCAGCCCCTTCCCCGGGTCCCTCACCGTGGCCTCAGGCCCGGGGGACTTACCAGCGCTCAGCAGCACGTGGGCGGCCGTGGCAGCCTGCGAGGAAGAGGAAGGGAGCGTCAGCGGGCGGGAAGGATCCCAGCGTCCCTGTTCCTGTGTGTGTGTGCCGTGTCCCGTCCCCCATCCCCCCCCCCCCCCGGTGAAGGGGAAGTTGGGTGTCGCGTCGGGATTTGGGGACTTTCCAGCACCCCCTTGGGTATTTTGGGGGGTCCCCAGGGGAGGGGGTGACCCCTGGATTTGGGAGCCAGGGAGGTTTTGGTGCTGTTGGGGAGGGGAAACTGAGGCATGGGGTGGGGGGTTGGAGGCCTGATGCATCCTCCATCCCCCCCCCCCCCGGCCCCCCCGTAACCAGGTGGGAGGACACCCCGTGTGTTCCTGGGGACAGACGGACACCACCGGGATGTGCAACCTGGGTGGATGCACGGACACACAGAGGGACGGACACCCAAGATGGGGGCAGGGGGGAGCCTGGGTGGACGGACAACCGGATGAACAACCAGAGGGACGGACAGACACCTGGATGGACACCCAGATGGATGGACACCTGTGGACTGACACCCAGGTGCACACCCTGACAGACAGATGGACAACCGGGCACCCAGGGTGGGTGGCCAGATGGGCACCCGGACGGATGGGCAACTGGACTGATAACGGGACACCCGGACAGGCAGACACCAGGACGGACAGACACCTGGATGGAGGAACACTCAGACGGATGGACACCTGGACAGACAGACAGACAACTGGACACCCAGATGGATGGACACCCAGGCTGATGGACAGGCAGACAAGTGGGCAGACAGAAGGGTGGACAACTGGACAGATGGACAAAGGCCACCCAGACTGATGGACACCTGGACAGACAGACAAGTGAGCAGACAGGAAAGCGGACAACTGGATGGACCCCCTAGATGAAGGTCTCCCCGGATGGATGGAGCCCTAGATGAATGAACACCAGGACAGACGGACACCCGGACACCTGGACAACCAGACAGAGGGACACCAGGACAGACAGACACCTGGACAACTAGACAGATGTGCAACTGGACACCTGGAGAGGTGGACAGGCGGATGGACACCAGGACAGCTGGACAGATGGATGGATGGACACTTGGACAACCAGACAGATGGACACCTGGATACCTGGACAGATGGACACCAGGACAGACGGACACCAGGACAGACAGACAGCAGGACAGAAGGACACCTGGACAACCAGACAGATGGACGACAGGATACCTGGACAACCAGATACCCGGACACCCGGATGCTTGGACACCAGGACAGACACGGGGACACCCGGGCAGCTGGACACCAGGACAGCTGGACAGACGGACACCAGGACAGATGGACAGATGGACAACCGGACACCGGGACACCCGGCCAGCCGGAGCCCCAGCCCCCCCCGGTGCCTACCTGCGGCGGGGTCCCCCCCCGGAGCATCCCCAGGAGCGCGGCGGCGGCGGCGGCGGCTCCGAGAGCGGCGGCTCCGAGAGCGGCGAGAACCGGGAGGAGGCGGCAGCGGCGGCGGCCCCGGGAGCGGCACCGGCACCGGGCGAGGCAGCGGCAGGGAGGCGGCGGGGGGCTCTCGGGGTCGGCGAGCGGCGGCATCGCGGCGGGGGCCGAGCGGCGGAGCCGCCTTATAGAGGGACCGGGCGGGGCGGGGGGACCGGGCGGGGTCCAGGGAGGGGACGGGGACACCGGGGAGGGACCGGGGAGGGGATGGGGACAGCGGGGAGGGACCGGGGAGGGACCGTGGGGGACCGGGCGGGGCTGGGGAGGGGACGGGGACACCAGGGAGGGACCGGGGAAGGACCTTGGGGGACCGGGCGGGGCTGGGGAGGGACCGGGGGGGACCGAGAATGGGGGCCCATGGTGGCACCGGGGGGAGCCAGATTGACACCGGAGGGGGACACCGGAGGGGGACACCACGGTGGGATTCGGGACCGGGCGGCACCGGGGAGGGACCGGGGGTGGGCACAGACAGCGAAGGAACCGGCGGCACCGGGGGCGGGGGGAGCCCGGGGGACACAGGGGGGGGACAGGACGCGGGGGGGGGGGGGGCTGGGTGCCTCCCGATGGTGACGTCACCGCGGAGGGGAAGCGTCGTGTCCCCCCACCCCGGGGGATTTCGTCTCCCCCGGCCGTGACGGAGCCCCGGAGTTTCCTGTCACGGAGCCGGGACGGAATTTCTGCTCCCCCCCCCCACCCCCCCCCCCCGGGACAGGGCGGGATAACGGGATGGGACCGGGAAGGGGTTGGGATGGGGGGGGGGGATGCCCCCCAGCACCGCCTGGGGGTGGGGCAGCTTCCCGGACGCCTGGGCCCCCCGGTGCAGGGCGAGATGAGACACCCCCCCCCATGGGAGACACCCCCCCCCATGGGAGACACCCCCCCCCCCCATGGGAGATATCCCCCCCCAAATACTCATGGGAGACCACCCCCTTTGTTAGAACCCCCATTGGACACCCTGAGGGAGACCCCCCCCACGTGAAACCTCCCAAGTGGGACCCCCATGGGAGACCCCCCCCCAAATGAGTCCCCCCCATATGAAACCCCCAGAAATGGGAGACCTCCCGCAAACGAAATCCCCCCCCCCAACGCAAAACTCCCCAAGTGAGACACCACCCCCCCCCGATAAGCCCCCCCGAAATGGGGCCACATGGCAGACCCCCCCGATGGGAGAGCCCCGTGGGAGACAACCCCCCCCCCCATGGGACACCCATCATGGGAGACACCCTCCCAAATGAGCCCCCCCCATACCAACCCCCCAGAAATTGGACCCCCCATGGAGACCCCCCCCAAACGAGCCCCCCCCATGTGAAACCCCCCGAAATGAGGCCCCCATGGGAGACACGCCCCCATGGGAGACCCCTGAGCCCCCCGCCATGTAAACGCCCCCCCCCCCCCCAAGTGTGACACCCCCCCCCCAATGAGACGTCTACGTAACACCACCCCCCCCCCCCCCGGGGAACCCCCATAGAGGACTCTCCCGCCAAGCCCCGCCTTCCGCCCCGCCCCCCTGCTCCCGCCCCTTTCCCTGGCCACGCCCCTCGCCCCCTCGCCCGCTCTAGTCCCGCCTCCCCCCTCCCAACAAGGAAGAAAGAGGCCCCGCCCCTCCCCGCGAGCCACCAATTAGCGCGCCCCGCTGGGGGGCGGCGCGCGGACGAGTGACGCTACAGCGCCCGGCGGGAGGAGGGGGCGGTGCCGGAAGGCCGCGTCACGTGACTCAGGCGGCGGCGTGGGGGGACGCTCGGGGGCTGCGCCCCCCCCCCCCCCCCCAATACAGCCGGTACGAGGGGGCGTGGTCACGGGCGGGGCTGTGGGCGGGGCTTAGCTATATGGGCGGGGTTGCCAGGTATGGGCGTGGCCGCGAGGCGCGGTGCTTCCGGGAAGGGCAGGTGGCTGCCGGGGGGGGGGGGGGGGGGTCTACACGTGGGACAGGGGGTCCCTGGGCGGGGGAGGGGGTCCCCCGGGCCCGGGGGGGGTTATAAAGTGGGGGGAGGGGGGCGGGGCCTGGGGGGGGCACAGTCATGGGGCAGGGAAGGGGTTTGGGGGGTCCTTGGGGTGTCACAGGCACGGGGGGGGGGGGCTGTGCACCGGGGACAGGTGACAATAAGGACAAAGGGTGGCCGAGGGGGTGGGACAGGACAGGGTGGCCATGGGTGGGGGGCAGAGCTGGGCCAGGGGTGGCCTTGGGGGGTGGGACACACAGCCGGGCCCCAGGGACAAGGAGGACCCCAAGAATGGGGGGGACAATGGGGACAGGGGTGGCCACAGGGACACGGAGGACCCCAAGAATGGGGGGGACAATGGGGACAGGGGTGGTCACAGGGACAAGGAGGACCCCAAGAATGGGGGGGACAATGGGGACGGGGTGGCCACAGGGACACGGAGGACCCCAAGAATGGGGGGGACAATGGGGACAGGGGTGGCCACAGGGACAAGGAGGACCCCAAGAATGGGGGGGACAATGGGGACGGGGTGGCCACAGGGACAAGGAGGACCCCAAGAATGGGGGGGACAATGGGGACGGGGTGGCCACAGGGACACGGAGGACCCCAAGAATGGGGGGGACAATGGGGACAGGGGTGGCCACAGGGACACGGAGGACCCCAAGAATGGGGGGGACAATGGGGACAGGGGTGGCCACAGGGACAAGGAGGACCCCAAGAATGGGGGGGACAATGGGGACGGGGTGGCCACAGGGACAAGGAGGACCCCAAGAATGGGGGAGACAATGGGGACAGGGGTGGCCACAGGGACAAGGAGGACCCCAAGGATGGGGGGGACAATGGGGACAGGGGTGGCCACAGGGACACGGAGGACCCCAAGGATGGGGGGGACAATGGGGACAGGGGTGGCCACAGGGACAAGGAGGACCCCAAGAATGGGGGGGACAATGGGGACAGGGGTGGCCACAGGGACAAGGAGGACCCCAAGAATGGGGTTGCCCACTGGGACGAGGGTGGCCGCAGGGACGGTTGGGTGGCCGTGGGGACAGAGGGGACGAGGAGCCAGCGGAGCAGCCAAAACGGGGCAGAAAACCAGGACTGAGCTTGTCCCCTTTGTCACAGGGACCCGTCGTCCCCTCGGTCACCTCGCCGTCACCCAGCAGGTACCACCATCCCGCGAGCTGCCACGCCCACCCGCCTTTTTTTATAAGCCCAAAAAAGGGGGAAATTGGGGTTTAAGGACAAAATCCGGCATCTGGATCCGCTCTGGGCGCGGAACGCGGTTAAAATTGTGCGTATTTTGGGGGAAATTAGGCCGGGTTTGGGATCGTCCGCCTCGGGTCTTTACACTCACAGCAGAGTGACGCCAGGCACCGCCACCGCCTTCGTTAGGTGGTAATTATGCAAATGAGCAGGGCTCGGGCTGCCGCTGGGGTTGAGTTGGAGAGGTGGTACTGGGCTCAGTTAAACTGGGCTCAGTTAAACTGGGTTTGATTCACCGGATTCAGTTCATTGGGTTCGATTAAACTGGGTCCGATTAAGCTGGGTTCAGTTAAACCAGGTTTGATCAAACCAGGTTCAATGAGTTTGGTTCAGTTAAACCGGATTGGATTAAACCGGGTTCATTTAAACGGGGTTCAGTTCACTGGGTTCAATTAAACCATGTTTGATTAAACTGGGTTCAATTAAACTGGGTTTGATTAAACTGGGTTGAGTTCACCAGCTTCAATTAAACTGGGTTCAGTGAAACCAGGTTCAGTTCATTGGGTTTGATTAAATTGGGTTCAAATCCTCCGGTTCAATCAAACCAGGTTCGATTAAACGATGTTCAATTAAACTGCGTTTGATTAAACCGGCTTCAATTCATTGCGTTCAGTTAAACTGGGTTCAGTTAAACTGGGTTCAGTTAAACTGGGTTCAGATCCCTGGGGTCGATTAAACTGGGCTCAATTAAACCAGGTCCAATTCATTGCATTCAGTTAAACTGGGTTCAGTTAAACTGGATTCAGTTAAACTGGGTTCAAATCCCTGAGTTCAGTTAAACTGGGTTTGATTAAACTGGGTTCAGATCCCTGGGGTCGATTAAACTGGGCTCAATTAAACCAGGTCCAATTCATTGTGTTCAGTTAAACTGGGTTCAGTTAAACTGGGTTCAATTAAACTGGGTTCAGTTAAACTGGGTTCAAATCCCTGAGTTCAGTTAAACTGGGTTTGATTAAACTGGGTTCAGATCCCTGGGGTCGATTAAACTGGGCTCAATTAAACCAGGTCCAATTCATTGTGTTCAGTTAAACTGGGTCCGGTTAATCCAGGTTCGGTTAATCCAGGTTCGGTTAATCCAGATTCGATTAATCCAGGTTCGGTTAATCCGGGTTCTTTCACCGCCGCCGTCCCGGGGTGTGGGGCGGGTGGCGCTGCGCCGTGCCGCCGCCGCGGTGGTTTCGGCCCGTCCCCGTCTCACGGGCTGTCGGGGTTTCCCGGCAGCGTTCCCCGGCGTCCCCATGGATCTCCTCGCCGGCATCGCCTGCGCCTGCGCCGGGCTCCTGGCAGCGGCACTGCTGGGGGCGGCGTATCGCTTGGGGCTCCTCTACCGGCTCTGCCATAAGGTAGGGTGAAACGGGCGAGAACGCCGCCGTTTTGCCCCCGAAAAACCAGCTGTTTGATGAAGCCGGCCCCGCCGGCGGCTCGGCGCGGGGACGCTGACCCCGCGCGCACCTCCTCGCCGTACAGGTGGACCCCCGAAGCCCCCGGCACGGCGGCGAGTTGGTGGCGGAGGTGCTGAAGGCGCACGGCGTCCGCTTCCTCTTCGCCCTGGCTGGGGGCCACATCTCGCCCGTCTTGGTGGCCAGCGAGAAGGTGGGCATCCGCGTGGTGGACACCCGGCACGAGGCCACCGCCGTCTTCGCCGCCGATGCCGTCTCCAGGCTCTCGGGTGCGGATGGGGACGAGGCGGGGAGCTCGTGGCCGGCACCTTCAGCTGCCCCGGGGGGGTGGAGGGTTTTGGGGTGTCCCAGCTTGGTGGGGTCCCGGTTGAGTGGAGAAAGGTCCAGCGACCTCGTGGGTGTCCACGGTCCCTCCGCGGTGGCTTTTGTCCCCACCCTGAGAGAATTTGGCAGCTCTGGTGAGGAGAAGGTGACCCCATGGCCGGCACCTTCTGCTGCCCCGGGGGGTGGAGGGTTTTGGGGTGTCCCAGCTTGGTGGGCTCCCAATTGAGTGGAGAAAGGTCCAACGACCTTGTGGGTGTCCACGGTCCCTCCGCGGTGGCTTTTGTCCCCGTTATCCCCCGCCCCGGCGCCACTTCAGCCACTTGGGTGCCAACGAGAGGAGACCCGAGCGTGCCCTGAACCCCCAGCCAAAAACTGGGGTGCAGAGGGACCCCCTTCCACCCCACCCCCCTCCTTTTCCCCCACAGGTCGCATCGGCGTCGCCGCCGTCACCCGCCGGTCCCGGCGTCACCAACGCGGTGACGGCCGTCAAGAACGCCCAGATGGCCGAGTCACCGGTGCTGCTCCTCGGGGGAGCAGCCGCTTCGCTGCAGAAGGTGGGACGACCAAAACCAAATCCCTTCTCAGCCCCCTTTTTGGGGCGTTTCCCCCCTTTTTGGGGCGTTTCCTCCCCCCGTTTTGGTGGGGTTTCCCCCGTTTTGGGGGAGGTTTCCCCCATTTTGGAGAGTTTTCCCCCATTCTGGGGGCATTTTCCCCCCCATTTTGGTGGAGTTTCCCCGTTTTGGGGGAGGTTTCCCCTATTCTGGGGATATTTTCCCCATTTTGGGATGTTTTCCCAATTCTGGGGACATTTTCCCCTATTTGTGGAGTTTCCCCTTGGTTTTTTGGGGAGGTTTCCCTTCGTTTTTTGGGGAGGTTTCCCTTCGTTTTTTTGGGGAGGTTTCCCTTCGTTTTTTTGGGGAGGTTTCCCTTCGTTTTTTGGGGAGGTTTCCCTTCGTTTTTGGAGGAGTTTTCCCTCGTTTTTTAGGGAGGTTTTCCGTCTTTTGGGGGGGGAGTTTCCCCTCGTTTTTGGGGGGAGTTTCCCCTCGTTTTTGGGGGGAATTTCCCCTCGTTTTTTGGGGGGAGGTTTCCCTTCGTTTTTTGGGGGGAGGTTTCCCCTCGTTTTTTGGGGGGAGGTTTCCCCTCGTTTTTTGGGAGGTTTCCCCTCGTTTTTTGGAGGAGTTTTCCCTCGTTTTTTAGGGAGGTTTTCCGTCTTTTTGGGGGGGGGAGTTTCCCCTCGTTTTTGGGGGGAGTTTCCCCTCGTTTTTGGGGGGAGGTTTCCCCTCGTTTTTTGGGGGGAGATTTCCCTCATTTTTTGGAGGAGTTTTCCCCTCGTTTTTTGGGGGGAGGTTTTCCGTCATTTTGGGGGGAGGTTTTCCATCATTTTGGGGGGAGGTTCCCCCCGTTTTTTGGGGAGTTTTCCGTTGCTTTGGGGGGTTTTCCCTCAGTTTTGGGGGTTTTCCCTCATTTTGGGGAGGTTCCCCCCCTTTTTGGGGGGCGTTTTCTCCCCTTTTGGGGGTTCAGGGGCCGTCTTGGCTCTCGCCGCAGGGTCGGGGAGCGCTGCAGGACATCGACCAGCTCTCGCTCTTCAAGACGCTCTGCAAATCCTGCGTCTCGGTGCGCGCCGTCCGGGACATCGTCCCCACCCTCCGCAAAGCCATCGCCACCCGCGCAGTCAGGGACCCCCGGTAAAAAATTGGGGTGGGGGGAGACACCCCCCCCCCTTCCCCCAAAATCACCCCTTAGGGCGCTTGGGTGGTGGGTATCCCCCCCGCCACTGCGGTGGGGTTTGCAGGGGTGTTTTGGGGCGTTGCTGTTTGAATTGGGGGGGGGGGAGGTTAGACCCCCAAAATGGTTTTGGGGTGACGTGGGGGGGGTCCTTTCTCCTCCCTGCACCCCAATCCTGTAGGACCCGTCTTCGTGGAGCTCCCCATCGACCTGCTCTACCCCTTCCACGTGGTGGAGAAGGAGATCGGTGGCACCAAGAGCCCCCGGGGGCTGCGGGGAAAGGTGGTGCAGTGGTGAGTCGTGGCCCCCCCCACCCCACCCCAGCGCCCTGGGGTGCTACTGGCACCCCAAGGGGTCCCAGCACCCCGATACCCACCCCCCCCCACCCCGGTAGGTACCTCCAGAACTACATCCATAACCTCTTCGCGGGGGCCTGGGAGCCCCGGGACGTGTCCCCGTTGCCCGTGCAGGTGCCACTGGCCACCAAGGATGAGGTGGGTTTGGGGGGGGGGACACGACACAACACCCCCTCCCCCACCGTGGATTGGGGTTTTTGGGGTGGTTGGGGGGGGGGAGGTTGGGATGGGGTGAGGGAGGTTTTGGGGTAGCTGGGAGGGGGGGTTGGGGCTGGTTGAGGCAGGTTTGGGGTTAAATCAGCTGGTTTGGGGGCTCAGCTGAGCCAGTTTTGGGGTTAATCTGAGCCAGTTTTGGGGCTCAGCTGAGCCAGTTTTTGGGGCTGACTTGAGCCGGTTTTGGGGCTCAGCAGAGCTGATTTTTGAGGATAACTGAGCCAGTTTTGAAGCTCAGCTGAGCTGGTTTTGGGGCTCAGCAGAGCTGATTTTTGGGGATAACTGAGCCAGTTTTGGGGCCCAACCGAGCTGGTTTAGGGACCCAACAGAGCTGGTTTCAGGGCTCAGCTAAGCCAGTTTTGGGGTTCAACAGGGCTGGGTTTTGGGGCCAACCTTGCCAGGTTTGGTCCCTGACTGAGCCAGTTTTGGGGCTGAGTGAGCTGGTTTTTGGCACCCGACCGAGGTGGTTTTGGGGCTGATCGAGGTGGTTTTGGGTCGCAGGTGCAGCGCTGCGCGGAGCTGGTGAGCCGGGCCACGAAGCCGCTGGTGCTGGTGGGCAGCCAGGCCATGCTGCCGCCCACGCCGGCCGAGGAGCTGCGGTGAGACGCCTCGGGGACAGATGATGAACTGGTTTGGGGACGGATGAACTGGTTTGGGGATGTCAGAGCCCATTTAGGGGCTGCTGAACTGGTTTGGGGACGGTTGAGTTGCTGCGGGGACAGCCAAACCGGTTTGGGGATGGATGAACCGGTTTGGGGACAGTTGAGGTGGGTTTGGGGACAGATCAGCCCGTTTGGAGTCTGGCGAGATGGTTTGGGGACAGATGAGCGGGTTCGGAGGTGGCTGAGCTGCTTTGGGGATGGATCAGCCACTTTGGGGACAGAAGAGCCAGATTTGGGCCTGACTGAGCGAGTTTTTGGGCTCGGCTGAGACAAGTTATGGGGCCAAACCAAGCCAGTCTTGGGCCAAACTGAGCCAGTTTTGGGGCCCTGACAGAGCCAGCCTTTGGGGCCAAACCGATCCAGTTTGGGGTCCCAACTGAGCTGGTTTTGGGGCCAAACTGAGCCAGTTTGGGTCTCTGAGCCAGTTTGGGGCCCTGACCAAGCTCGTTTTAGGGCCAAACTGAGTTAGTTTGGGGCCCTGACAGAGAGAGCTTTTGGGGCCAAACCAAGCCATTTTGGGGTCCCAACTGAACTGGTTTGGGGACCAAACTGAACCAGTTTGGGGACCTGACTGAGCTGGTTTTAGGGCCAAACTGAACCAGTTTGGGGCCTTGACTGAGCCAGCTTTCAGGGACAAACTAAGCCAGTTTGGGCCCCCAACCAAGCTGGTTTTGGGGCCAAACCGAGCCGTTTTGGAGCCCAACGGAGCCGTTTTCGGCACATGCTGACGCCCGCCCCCCCCAGCGCGGCGCTGGAGGCCCTGGGCATCCCCTGCTACCTGGGGGGGGCGGCGCGGGGGCTTCTGCCCCCCGGCAGCCCCCTCCTCCTGCGCCAGAACCGCCGCGACGCCCTCCGCGATGCCGACCTGGTGCTGCTGGCAGGTACCGGGATGGCTTGGGGTGGGGCGGGGGGACACCGGCCGCGTCCCCGTCCCTGTCCTGACCCCCTACCTGTGTGTCCCCAAGGTGCCGTCTGTGATTTTCGCCTCTCCTACGGCCGCCTTTTTGGTCGCCGCGCCGCCGTCGTGGCCGTTAACCGGGACCGGGCGCAGCTCCTCCGCAATTCCGACGTCTTCTGGAAACCTCGGCTCGCCGTGCAAGGTGAGGACACCCCCCACACGCACCCCCCCACCCCGTCCCTTCCCCGCCTCTGGCTCCCCAGGGGTGAAATGGGTCGCGTGGGGTGCGATGAGTTGGGCGTTCTCGGCAGGCGACGCCGCCTCCTTCGTGGTGCGGTTGGCGCGGAGCCTGCGGGGCTACACCTGCCCCGGCGACTGGGTGGAGGGGCTGCGCGAGGCCGATCGGAAAAAGGAGCAGGCGAACCGGTGAGCAGGGGGACGGGGACGGGGCTGGGGACAGGGATGGGGACGGGGATGGAGATGGGGACAGGCTCAGGGACAGGGATGGGGATGGGGATGGGGACAGGGATGGGGATGGGGACAGGGATGGGGCTGGGGATGGGGACTGGGATGGAGTGGGGATGGGGACTGGGATGGAGTGGGGATGGAGTGGGGATGGGGATGGGGACAGGCTCAGGGACAGGGATGGGGACTGGGATGGAGTGGGGCTGGGGACAGGGATGGGGATGGGGACGGAGATGGGGACAGGCTTAGAGACAGGGATGGGGATGAGGACTGGGATGGGGACAAGAACAGGGATGGGGATGAGGACAGGTGTGGGGACAGGGACAGGCATGGGGACAGGGAAAGACTCGGGGGCTGGGATGGGCACAGGCACAGGAGTGGGGTCAGGGACAGGGATGGGGACAGGCTTGGGGACGGGGATGGAGATGGGGACGGGCTCAGGGACAGGCGTGGGGACGGGGACAGGGATGGAGTGGGGACAGGGCTGGGCATGGGGATAGGAGGCTTGGGGACAGGCGTGGGGATGGAGACAAGCAGGGGGACAGGCACAGAGATGGGGACAGGGATGAGCATGGAGACAGGCTCAGGGATGGGGATGGGGATGGAGTGGGGACAGCCGTGGGGCCAGGGATGGGGATGGGGACAGGGATGGGGACAGGGAAGGACATGGATCTTGGCCTGTTCGGGGCGGGGGGGGGATCCTGTCCCCTTTCTGGGTTGGAGGGCTCCCCATTCCCAGTCCTTGACGCTTCCCAACCCGTTTCCAACTGGGCAGGGGAGCCCCCATCCCCATTCTTTGGGGGTCCTTTTCCTCACCTGAGGCGGGGGGGTGTGTGTGTGGGGGGGGGGGTGTCCCCAACAGGGAGAAGGCAGCGACCCCCACCCCGCAACACCTGAACCCCCTGGACCTGCTGCACCGCCTGGATGCGCTTCTGCCCCCCGAGAGCCTCCTCGTGGCCGACGGGGGGGACTTCGTGGGCACCGCCGCCTACATCGTCCGTCCCCGATGTCCCCTGGCTTGGCTGGACCCCGGTAAGGACCCCCCCACCCCCCCCTCCGGGACACGCTGTCACCGCAGCGGGGACACACGGACACACACACACGGGTGACACCGCCGGCTGTTGTCTCCGCAGGAGCTTTCGGCACGTTGGGAGTCGGCGGAGGGTTCGCGCTCGGTGCCAAGCTCTGCCGCCCCGACGCGGAGGTACGGGGGCCGCGGTGGCCCGGGGGGACGGCGGCCACCGTGCCACTCGCGTGGCCTCATGGTGTTTGTCCCCTCGCCGGCGCCAGGTTTGGGTCCTCTACGGCGACGGCTCGCTGGGCTACAGCCTGATGGAGTTCGACACCTTCGTGCGGCACAAGGTGGGGCCGCGCCGAAAACGGGGCGAGGTGGGGAGGAAATGGGGTCTCGTCCCCGCCCCAGGGTGTCACCGGGGTGCGGTGGCCCCGTGCTTTGTCCCCTGCAGACGCCTGTCATCGCGCTGGTGGGCAACGACGCTTGCTGGAGCCAGATTGCCCGGGAGCAAGTGGCTTTGCTGGGTAGCAACGTGGCGTGTGGCCTCGAGTACCTGGGTGAGCACTGTCCCCCCCCTCTTTGTCCCCAGATTTGGGGACAGCCACGTGGCCCCGTGTCATCCCAGGGTGGATTGAGCCGTGCCTGGTGGCACCACGGCACCTTGGGGTGGACGGAGCCATGCCCGGTGGCACCGTGGCACCTTGGATCGAGCCATGCCCGGTGGCACCGTGGCACCCTGGGGTAGATTGAGCTGTGCCGCGTGTCACCGTGTCACTCTGGGGAGGACCAGGCCATGCTTGGTGGCCTCACATCGCTTTGGGGACCATCCCGTGGCCACGTCCCCTCCCAGGATGACCGGGCTGTGCCTGGTGGCGCCGTGGCACCCCGGATCAGGCCCTATCTGGTGGCACCGCGTCACCCCCCTATCAAGCCGCTCCTGTGGAGGTGACGGGGCCACCACCGCTGTCCCCTCCCTCCAGACTACCACGCGGTGGCCGAAGCTCTGGGCGGCAAAGGCTTCGTGGTGGGAGGCCCGGACCGGGAGCGGCTGGACGCCGTCCTCCGCGCCGCGCAGGAGGCGTGCCGCCACGGCCGCCCCGTCCTCGTCAACGCCCTCATCGGCAAGACCGACTTCCGCGACGGTTCCATCTCCGTCTAGGGACGGGGTCCCCAAAATGTCCCGGCTGTGTCCCCAGCACGGGGAGGGAGGAGAGGAAGGGGGTGAGTTGGGGGGGACACACACACACCGGTGCTGCACACCCCACCCAGGTGCCACCCCGCTCTGTCCCCACCCCACCCCACCCCCCGGCAATAAAACAGCACCGCGTGCCCACACCCCCCACCCCGTGCCGTCGTGCCGACGCCCCCGCGACGCCCTCGGTGACATCTTGGGGACCCTGTCGTGTGTGCGTGTGTCCCCCCCCTTTGTTGGGACGCCAACAGACGCACAAAGCCCGGCGGCGAGTGCAGCTTGTGTCATTTATTGCTGGTGACGGTGACAAGGCGGTGGCAGGGCAAAAGGGGGAGGTCAGGCCACCTCGGGGGGGCAGGGGGGACACACAGGGGACAGCTTTGTCACCCCCCCGGCCCACCTGCACCCCCTGCCCGGGCGCTGTAACACTGGTGGGTGGTTTCACATTCAGCTGGTTCCTTTAAGGCTAATACTGAGCGAGGCTGAGTTTGGGGAGGGGGGGGGTGGTATTTTGGGGAGCCCCCCCCCCCCCCCGCTGTAACACTGGCAGTGGGTTTATTTTGGGGTTAAAAAGAGGCGTTTTGGTGCAGGCTGCGTCCGCCCTCCAGCCACGCGTAGCTCGAGTAATAAATAAAGCTCAGCGCTCCCGTACCGGCAGCCCCCACCTTGAGGGGGGGGGACACGACTAGAAAACGGGGGGGGTCCCTGCTGCCACCCAGGCTGGGTGGCGGGGGGGGTGCCCCATCACCCTCCCTGGGGTGCACAGGCAGCGGCGGGGGGGGAAGGGAGTTTGGGGGGACACCCCCTCCCCCTACAGCCTGAGTGATGGAGGTCATGGACCCTTGTCAATATTTCTTAATATTGGGGGGCTTTTTTTGGGGGGGGGGGGCAACCAGGGAAGGGAGGAGGCGGCGAAGAGGCACTTGAGGGCAAAATTTGGCCGTAGAAAAATAAAAAAAAGAAAAGCCGAGCAGGAGGCAACGGGCCCCGCGGCGTGGTGTGTGTGTGTGTCCCCCCCCCAAAAAACCACTAAGGGGGGGGGTCGGAAAGCGGAGCTGGGGATTTTTTTGGGGGGGGGGGTATCCCACCTCACAGAAGGCGGCTTCCCCCTCGCCAGTGGCTCCCTCCTGCTGGGCGCTGTGCAAATCCAAGGCAACAAGAGGCAAGTGCTGCTTTTTTTTTGGTCGCTCTGGCGCGCCGGCGGCGGTGTCGGCCCCGGTATCGGCCCCGGTATCGGCCCCGGTATCGGCCCCGGTGTCGGCCCTGGTATCGGCTCCGGTATCGGCCCCGGCGGCGCCGGTTTCACAGGCAGACGTTGATCTGCTTGGCGAGCTCCCGCTCGAGGTCGAGGATGAGCGCGTCGAAGTCCTTGAGGTTGAGGCGGGGGCCGAAGGCCGGGTCGGGCTGGTCGCCCAGGGCGAAATCGGCCACAAAGAGGGTCCGCCGGTGCGGGGATCGCCGCGCCGGTACCCCGGTCTCGCCGTCACCGCTTGCCGCCTCGTCGTAATCGGTGTCGCCGGTTGGGCCGGGCACCAGGAGGAGTTGGTGGTCGCAGATGCTCCAGTCGCCGGCGTAGCGGTTGCTGGGGGGGCTCTCGGGTCCTCGGGGACGGTGACGGGCCACCACCGCGCTCTCCAGCAGGTCCAGGCGCAGCGGTGGCCCCCGCTGGGGCCGCGGGCATGTGGGCTGAGCCCCCTCCCAAAGTGGGGGGGCCGGGGCTGAGCGGGGGGCTGGGGAGAGAGTGGTAAAGGGAGGGGGGGGAGGGGAGTCAGTGTGAGGTTTGTTGGGATTGGGGAGTGGGGAAAATGGGGGGGGGAGCATGGAGTTTTGCTGGGAATGGGGGGGGACCAGCAAGAAATAGGGGGACCCCCAAAAGAGCTGTTGGATGGGGGGAGGGGGTGGACAAGCTGCTGGAAAAATGGGGGGAACCCCAGACCTTTTGCTGGAGATGGGGGGGGGGCACAGTCCAGCCACTGGGAATGGGGGGGGGACGGGACACGGCAGCCCCAGGGGGTCACAGACCCCTGGAGCAGCTGCTGGGGACAGTGGCACGTGGGGGGGGGGGGTCACAGAGCCCTTTTGGGGCCAGGGGGTCCCCCCAAGAGCAGCCCCAGGGGGGTCACAGACCTCTGGAGCAGCTGCTGGGGACGGTGGCACGTGGCGGCGGGGGTGTCAGACCCCTTTTGGGGCCAGGGGGTCCCCCAAGAGCAGCCCCAGGGGGGTCACAGACCCCTGGAGCAGCTGCTGGGGACAGTGGCACATGGCGGGGGGGGGGTGTCACAGACCCCTTTTGGGGCTGGGGGATCCCCCAAGAGCAGCCCTGGGGGGTTCACAGACCCCTTTCAGGGCCGGGGGGGTCCCCCCAAGAGCAGCCCCGGGGGGGGGGGTGGTCACAGAGCCCTGGAGCAGCTGCTGGGGACAGTGGCACATGGCGGGGGGGGTCACAGAGCCCTTTTGGGGCTGGGGGATCCCCAAGAGCAGCCCTGGGGGGTTCACAGACCCCTTTCAGGGCCGGGGGGGTCCCCCCAAGAGCAGCCTCGGGGGGTGGGGGTCACAGACCCCTGGAGCCGCTGCTGGGGACAGTGGCACATGGCGGGGGGGGGGGGTCACAGACCCCTTTTGGGGCTGGGGGATCCCCCAAGAGCAGCCCTGGGGGGTTCACAGACCCCTTTCAGGGCCGGCGGGTCCCCCCAAGAGCAGCCCCTGGGGGGGGGGTCACAGAGCCCTGGAGCAGCTGCTGGGGACAGTGGCACATGGCGGGGGGGGGGTCACAGAGCCCTTTTGGGGCTGGGGGATCCCCCAAGAGCAGCCCTGGGGGGTTCACAGACCCCTTTCAGGGCTGGGGGGTCCCCCCAAGAGCAGCCCCTGGGGGGGGGTCACAGAGCCCTGGAGCAGCTGCTGGGGACAGTGGCACATGGCGGGGGGGGGGGGGTCACAGACCCCTTTTGGGGCTGGGGGATCCCCCAAGAGCAGCCCTGGGGGGTTCACAGACCCCTTTCAGGGCCGGGGGGGTCCCCCCAAGAGCAGCCCCGGGGGGGGGGGTCACAGAGCCCTGGAGCAGCTGCTGGGGACAGTGGCACATGGCGGGGGGGGGGGGGGTCACAGATCCCCTGAGCAGCTGCCACTGGTGGTAGCCACGCCAAAAGCCCCCCCAAAGTCGGGTGGGGGGTGTGCAGGTGTGTGTGTCCCCCCCCCAAGCCCCACTCACCCGGCCAGGCCCGCAGCAGGTAATGCAGCACCTCGATGTGCCTCTTGAAGTCAACGGCGCTGGCGATGTCCTCGCTGTGGGCATAGCTACGGTTGCCGGTGGCGGTGGCGGTGGCGGTGGCGGCACACCGGGGCTCCTGGTTCTGGTTGAGCAGGACGGGCCCGAAGCAGACGGCGATGTTCTGCGAGTTCATGCGGTTGAAATCGTGGAAGGAGGCCACCAGGCTGAGGTGGTCCAGGAGCCGCGTCAGCGTGGCCTGCGGGGCGAGGTGGCCTCAGTGGGGACGTCCCCCCGAGGCCACCTCGGGGTGTGTCTGTGTGTGTGTGTGTGTGTCCCCGCCAGGTCTGTCCGCAGCGGTGAGTTGGGGTGGGGGGGACACCCTGGGGCTGAGCGGCAACGGGATCTCCCCAATCCCTCACCGCAGCTGGGCACCCCCTTTTTTTGGCGCTGGGCACTCGCCATTTTGGCCCTGGGCACCCCCTTTTTTTTTGGTGCTGGGCACCCCCAATTTTGGCCCAGGACACCCCTTTTTTTGGCCTGGGGGACCCCTTTTTTTGGCACTGGGCACACCCCATTTTGGCCCAGGACACCCCCTTTTTTTGGCCCTGAGCACCCCCCTTTTTTGATGCTGGGCACCCACCATTTTGCCCTTCATCACCCCCTTTTTTTGGCCCTGGGCACCCCCTTTTTTTTTGGTGCTGGGCACCCCCAATTTTGGCCCAGGACACCCCCTTTTTTTTGGCCAAGGACACCCCTTTTTTTGGCCTGGGGGACCCCTTTTTTTGGCACTGGGCACACCCCATTTTGGCCCAGGACACCCCCTTTTTTTGGCCCTGAGCACCCCCCTTTTTTAGCACTGGGCACCCCCCATTTTGGCCCTGGGCAACCACCATTTTTGCTCTGGGCACCTCCTTTTTTTGGCCCTGGGCACCCCCTTTTTTTGATGCTGGGCACCCACCATTTTGCCCTTCATCACCCCCTTTTTTTGGCTCTGGGCACCCCCTTTTTTTGGTGCTGGGCACCCACCATTTTGCCCTTCATCACCCCCTTTTTTTGGCTCTGGGCACCCCCTTTTTTTGGTGCTGGGCACCCACCATTTTGCCCTTCATCACCCCCTTTTTTTGGCTCTGGGCACCCCCTTTTTTTGGTGCTGGGCACCCACCATTTTGCCCTTCATCACCCCCTTTTTTTGGCTCTCGGCACCCCCTTTTTTTGGTGCTGGGCACCCACCATTTTGCCCTTCATCACCCCCTTTTTTTGGCCCTGGGCACCCCCTTTTTTTGATGCTGGGCACCCACCATTTTGCCCTTCATCACCCCCTGTTTTTGGCCCTGGGCACCCCCCATTTTGGCCCTGGGCACCCCCTTTGTTTTGGTGCTGGGCACTCACCATTCTGGCCCAGGACACCCCCCTTTTTTTGGCCCAGGGCACCCCCCATTTTGGCCCTGGGCACCCCCTTTTTTTGGCGCCGGGCCCCCACCTTCTCGACGTCGGGCAGGCAGTCGAGGAGGGCGACGGCGTCCCGCTCGCCGGGGGGGCTCCGGGGGGCGCGTTTGCCCATGGCCTCCAGCACCACGTGGTAGAGCGTCGGCGTGATGAGCGGCGTGGGCAGCTCCCGCAGATAATCCTTGAGGATCCCTGCGGGCGAGGGGACGCGGCGGCGGGGTGTGACACCAGCGTGGGGACCTGCGGGGACCCCTCCCCAGGGCCGGACACGCACCCGTGACGACGTTGATGTCGGGGTAGAGCTGCTCCGAGAGCGTCACGGCCGCGCTGTCCCTCTCGAAGGCGTCGCGAAGCTCCTTCTTGACGGCGGCCGAGCCGCAGAGCCGGTACAGCCCCACCACCTGCGAGCCGGCCAGGCCCCGTCACCGCGGGCTGGGGGACGGCCCGCACCCACCGCCCCCATCCCCGTCCCCCCGCTCACCTTCAGCCCCCGCTTCTCTATCTCGGCCACGCATTTCTGGATGAGCAGCGGCACCTTGGCGGCCGCCTTCTCCCTCTCCACCAGCTGGCCCAGCTCCACGCCGAAGACCCGGGGCTCCCGCTCGCCGGGACCGTCCCACTGCTCCACCAAGGTGAATTTGGAGTAGAGGACGCCGCGGGGTTGCAGCCGCACCGCCAGCTGCTGGGCCCGGCAACCTGCGGAGCCGAGCGGTGCCGTGAGCGGCGGCCGAGTCGCCCGAGCCCAAACCGACGCCGGCACCCGGCCGTACCTCTGAAGATGTGGGGCAGGACCACGGTGCCGTGGCAGCAGAGACGGTTGCGGCAGGAGGTGGGATCCCAGGAGAAGACAATGACCTTGAGGTGCCGGGCCCCCTCCAGCTCCAGGTTGAAGGTGTGGTTGAGGCCGAGGAACGCCGTCTTGCAGGGCAGCAAGGCCGTGCGCGCCCGGTTGGCCGCGTCCACCTGCAAGACGCAGAAAACCTCCCGGGCTTCGGCCCGCGGCGGCTTCAGGTCCCGCACGCCGTGGAGGTGGACGCTCACCAGCCCGGAGATGTGCTGCCCGCACCGCGGCGGCGTCTCCCCGCAGCTGTAAGGGCGAAAAGCGCCCACGTCCAACCCGTTTTCGCCGCCCTCCGGTTCGCTACGCGCCCCAGCTTTCGCCGGCAGCTCCGGGGAGTCGCCGTCGCTCAAGTAGCCGCCTTTACCGGCCGCTTTGGCTCGCGGCAGCCCCGGCCGTGAAGCCACGCTGCTGTCGAGGTGGTAGCGGCTGATGACGTTGCTGGATTCCTTGCGGGTTTCGGAGGGCGAGGTGCCGCCCTCCTGGCCGCGGGGCCGGGGGCTGCGCAGGCTCAGCTTCCTCCGCAGCTCCGGCAGCTTCTTCATCTTCATGGAAAGGCGCCGCACGGTACCTGGGGACTTCACCTTGTGGAGCGACCGGCCCTTCTTGGGGCTGGCGGGGGGCGAGGGGGTGGTCAGCCCCGTCCCCGAGCTCACGCAGGGGATCGGCACCTTCCCTGCAGCGCGGGGAAAAAGGGGGGAGTGGGTCCTGGGAGGAGAGAGGTGGGGGGCACTGGGAAGACTGGGTGGGATGGGGCGGCTCGCTGGAAACGGCTGGCGGGGGTGGGGGAAGGAGGGGCCCCGGGAGATGGGGTGGAGGTGGCGGGGGCCGGGGGACAATTCCTGGGGGATGGGGAAGAGTGTGGGGGCCTGGGGACATCGTCCTGGGGGATGGAGAGGGGATGGGGACTGGAGGGTCTGGGGGACACTCCGCCGGGGTGGGGACAGGGACTGGGGGGTCCTGGGGACACTCTCCTGGGGGGGGGGGTGGGGACTGTGGGGTCCAGGAGACATCCTTGGGGACAGGGAGTGCGAGGTTCGAAGGGACAGGAACCGCTGGCCCGGCGACAGGGAAGGGATGGGGACCATGGGATGGGGACGACGCCGTCCTAGGGGACAGGGACCATGGGGACCAGGGGACACCGGGGACAGGGACCATTGGATCTGGGGACCATGGGGTCCAGGGGACACTGGGGACCATCAGGTTTGAGGACCACAGGGCCCAGGAAACCTCTCAGGGGACACAGAAAGGACAAAGAGCGCAGGGTGCTGCAGGACCGTGGGGTCCAGGGGACACTCTCCTGGGGGGGGGTGTGTGCCAGGAGGACAAGGGCTGTGGGGGACTGGGGGACACCACTGTCCCACCTCTCCCCGACCCGTAGCCACGTGCCACCCCTCACCGCAAGCCTGGGTCCTGCCGGCTCCTGGCTCCTCTCCTCGGCCAGCCGCGGGCAGCGCCGGGGCCGTGCCGCCGCGGGGTCCGGAGGTCTCCGCCGTCCCCCAACCCCCTCGGGGGGGGTCTTCCCTACCCGTCTTCGGGGGCGACTCCCCACCACGGCCCCTCTCGGCGTCGTGGCTCCCTCCGCTCCACGTCTTCCAAGAGCTCCCAGGCTGGGGGTCCTCATCTTCGGGGATGGGGTTGTACCAGATCTCGCCCTCGCTGCCGGCAGCGCCGGCATCCGCCTCGGCTCCACCGCCCGGCTCATCCAGCCCTGGTCCCTTCACCGATGACAGCACCCAGTGCCGGCTGCTCCGCTCCAAGCTCTGCAGGTAGGCGCCGTGGCCTGGGCTCCTCCCGGCACCACCCAGCTCCCCGGAGCCGTTCACCGCCTCGGCTTCCTCCGCTGGCTCCACGTCTTCCTCACCAGGCTGCTCGATGCCGGGCCGGGGGCTGACGGCAGCAGGGTCCGGCTCGCCGGCGTCCGCCGGATCCGGGGAGGCTTTGGGAGGCAGCGGCCGCCTCTCGTCGCGGCCGCCGCAGGAGAACCGGGCCCAGTTCTGCTTGCGGGATGCCGCCGGCTCCACCGATGCCGCCTCGGGGTCCACCGGAGAATCGGGGCTCGGCGGGGGATGCTCTGCGGGAGGAAGGAAAAGAGCCAGGCTGAGGGCTGGCGGGGGGTGGGGGGGTGGGTGTCCCCCCAAAATCACCAACCAGGGGAACCCACCAGGACACGAGGACCTCTCTCCTGCCACCCCGAGCATCCCGCCATGCCACCCACCGTCCTCAACCCCAATTTGTCGCCGTCCCGGATGGGACGCCCCGGTTCCCCGTGGCTGTGCCGGGACGGCGGGCGGGCGCGGGCAGCTGCACGCAGCCCCTTGCCAAGCGGGATTTCCGGTTGTTTACCGCTGGCCGGACCCGTGGCCGCGCTCCCGCCACCCCGGCGTGGGCAGGGGGAGCCCCAGAAAGGAGGAGGGGGACACGGCTGGACCCCTCTGCGCCCCCAATGGGGGGCACGGCTGCACCCCAACAGGGACGGGGGTGGCTCTGCCCGTGTCCCCTGGCTCTGTGCCACAAGGCAGGGTCCTGTCCCCCTGCACCCCCCCCGGCTCGCACACACACGGGGGTCCCCCTAGTAGTGCACCCCGACTCCCTGCACACACACCACACCCCCCCCCCCCAGTTAATTTGTGTCCCCCCCGGGTTGTCTTCATCCCTCCAGTTTGGGCACCCCAATCTCCCCTGCACCCCTCTACTTTGTGCACCCCAAACTCCCCTGCACCCACAGCAGGGTCTGCCCCCCACCGTGCCACCCCATGGACCCCCAGGATCCCCCCCCCCAGCCTCCTGACACCACGGCCATGGCTCGGTGTGGGGCTCCCCCAGCTCCACCGGAGCTTGACACCCCCGGGGTTTGGGGGGGGGGGGGGTAGGAGGGACCCAGAGTGGGGGGACCCCTCGATTCTTGTAGGGCACAGAAGGAGCTGGGGTGATGGGTGCCCCTGCCTTGGGGGGCAGGGGGGGAAGTGGAGGGGGGGGGTTTGCTGGGATGACAGAACCCTGGGGTGATGGGGGACCCTTCCAGGAGTGGGTCCCTTCCTTGGGGGGGGGGGGGGGGGGGGGGGCAGGAGGGGCCCTGGGGAGAAGGGGGTGTCCCTTCCTGGGGGGCAGGAGTGACCCCAGGGTAATGGGGGTCCCTTCCCTGAGGGCCAGAAAAGACCCTGGGGTGGCGGCTTTCAGGGGTGGGGGGGTGGGGGGGTGTCCCTTTCTGGGGGTGGGGGGGATAGGAGCGATCCCAGAGGAAAGACCCTGGGGAGGTTCAGAGGGGGGACACCCCCCCCACCCCCCCCAGCTCCTTAGAGGGTACAGAGGAACCTGGGGTGATGGGGGGGGGGGAAATCCCTTCCTTGGGGGGTGCAGAACCCCGGGATGATGGAGTTCCCTTCCTTGGGGTGCAGGAGGGACCCCAGGGTGATGGGGGGGCCCTCCCTCGAGGGGGGTCCCTTCTTGGGGGAGGGGGCAGAGGGACCCCAGGGTGATGGGGGGACCTTCTTCGAGGGGGGGGTCCCTTCTCGGGGTGGGCCAGAGGGACCCGAGGGTGACAGGGGACCTTCTTCGAGGGGGGTCCCTTCTCGGGGTGGGCCAGAGGGACCCCAGGGTGATGGGGGGACCTTCTTCGAGAGGGTCCCTTCTTGGGGGAGGGGGCAGAGGGACCCCAGGGTGATGGGGAACCTTCTTTGAGGGGCTCCCTTCTGGGGGTGGGCCAGAGGGACCCCAGGGTGATGGGGAGACCTTCTTCGAGGGGGGTCCCTTCTCGGGGTGGGCCAGAGGGACCCCAGGGTGATGGGGGGACCTTCTTCGAGGGGGTCCCTTCTCGGGGTGGGCCAGAGGGGCCCCAGGGTGATGGGGGGACCTTCTTCGAGGGGGGGTCCCTTCTCGGGGTGGACCAGAGGGACCCCAGGGTGACGGGGGACCTTCTTTGAGGGGCTCCCTTCTCGGGGTGGGCCAGAGGGACCCCAGGGTGATGAGGGGACCTTCTTCGAGAGGGTCCCTTCTTGGGGGAGGGGGCAGAGGGACCCCAGGGTGATGGGGGGACCTTCTTCGAGGGGGGGTCCCTTCTCGGGGTGGACCAGAGGGACCCCAGGGGTGACGGGGGACCTTCTTTGAGGGGCTCCCTTCTCGGGGTGGGCCAGAGGGACCCCAGGGTGATGAGGGGACCTTCTTCGAGAGGGTCCCTTCTTGGGGGAGGGGGCAGAGGGACCCCAGGGTGATGGGGGGACCTTCTTCGAGGGGGGGTCCCTTCTCGGGGTGGGCCAGAGGGACCCCAGGGTGATGGGGGGACCTTCTTTGAGGGGGTCCCATCTCAGGGTGGGCCAGAGGGACCCCAGGGTGATGAGGGGGACCTTCTTTGAGGGGGGTCCCATCTCAGGGTGGGCCAGAGGGACCCCAGGGTGATGAGGGGACCTTCTTCGAGAGGGTCCCTTCTTGGGGGAGGGGGCAGAGGGACCCCAGGGTGATGGGGGTCCCTTGCTCGAGGGGGACCCTTCTGGCAGGAGGGACCCCGGGGTGATGGGGGGGGGGATTCCTTCCTCGGGGGGGGGGGGGGGTGTCCGTACCTCTGTCCTTGGCGTCCGCCTTCTTCCCGCGCGGGCGGTCGCGGCCCCTCAGGCGGGAGAAAGTTCGCCGCAGCAGCGGCTCCGCCATCGCCCCGCTCCCCCTCAGCGACGGCGGGGGACGGGGGGGGCTCCCCTCACCCCCGCCCTGGGCACCCCCACCTCCTCCCTCGGTGCGTGTCCCCCCCCCCCCCTCTCGGTCTGTTCACGACCCCTTTAGCCCGCTCCGGTGTCACCCCACCCCCCTCCCCAACTTCGGCTCCCCGGCACACACCCCCCCCCCCACCCCCCCCCTCCCCTCAGGCCGTTCCCGTCCCCTCAGCGCGGCGGGGCCTGGAGCGGCGGCGCCGCCATCCGCGGCGCGAATTCCTGGGATGCCGCCGGCAGCAGCTGCCGGGAGCTGTAGTCCGGAACCACCGGGAACATCCCCCTCCCACCGGCACCGACACCCCCCTGCATCAGGGAGGACACCCCCCCCCCTCCCCTTGGACCCTCCCAGCCCCGGAGCGGGGACACCCCCCCCCCCCCCCCGGCCCGGGCCTGCGGCCGTAGGGTGAGGGGCTGTGGGGAGCCTGGGGGGGGGGGGGGTATTTGGGGGTCTGGGGGGTGGATTTAAGGGGTCTGGGGGATGTTGGGGGGGCTGAGGGGGGTTTGGTGTATCCTAGAGGGTATTTGGGGTCTGGAGAGTTGGGGGGGGGGGGAGTTGTCTGGGGGGTATTTGGGGGTCTGGGGGTGGATTTAAGAGGGGTCTGGGGGATGTTGGGGGGGCTGAGGGGGGGTTTGGTGTATCCTAGAGGGTATTTGGGGTCTGGAGAGTATTGGGGGGGGGGGGGGGTTGTCTGGGGGGTATTTGGGGGGTCTGGGGGGTGGATTTAAGGGGGTCTGGGGGATGTTGGGGGGGCTGAGGGGGGGTTTGGTGTATCCTAGAGGGTATTTGGGGTCTGGAGAGTATTGGGGGGGGGGGGGAGTTGTCTGGGGGGTATTTGGGGGTCTGGGGGGTGGATTTAAGGGGGTCTGGGGGATGTTGGGGGGGCTGAGGGGGGTTTGGTGTATCCTAGAGGGTATTTGGGGTCTGGAGAGTGTTGGGGGGGGGAGTGTGTCTGGGGGGTATTTGGGGGTCTGGGGGTGGATTTAAGGGGGTCTGGGGGATGTTGGGGGGGCTGAGGGGGTTTGGTGTACCCTAGAGGGTATTTGGGGTCTGGAGAGTTGGGGGGGGGGAGTTGTCTGGGGGGTATTTGGGGGTCTGGGGGTGGATTTCAGGGGGTCTGGGGCAAGTTTGGGGGGGATGTCTGGGGAGTATTGGTGTGGCTGGGGGTTATTTGGAGAGTGCTATGGGGTATTTGGGGTCTGGGGAGTATTGGGGGGGGTGTCTGGGGGTATTTGGGCAACTGAAAGGGGATTTCAGGGGATCTGGAGGGCATTTGGGAGAGCCCTGGTGGGTATTTGGTGGGGTCTGGGGGGTAATTTGGGTTCTGGGGGTAATTTGGGGTCTGGGGGGTATTTGGGGTGCCTGAAGGGTAATTGAAGTGATCACAGGGGATTGTGGGAGGGTCTGAGACCCCCCTGCCCCCCATCCCCCCCCAAAAACCACCGCTGCTCCTCCGAGGGACCCCCAAACCCAGACCCGGGAGCCACCCCGCACCCCTCCACCCCACGCGGCCCCCCCCGCCACATCACCGGAGCGGGACCTCACTCTGCACGTGTGTTTATTACCCCGCAGGGACCCCCCCACTCCACCCTGTACCCCGAATTTTTCCCGGAGATCCGTCCATGGACCCCTCCCCCCTAAAACGGGTACGCCGGAGGTCGGGGCTGCATCCCGGAGTGCTGCAGGTCAGATGTGGCAAGTGGAGAAGGGTCTGGGGGGAGCCCCTCGAGAGCGCGGCGGGTGCTGGGGCGGGGGGGGTGGGGAGTGTCTTGGGGTGTCCCTCGCACGCTCAGGGGTGTCCCTCGCACGCCCAGGGGTGTCCCTCGCACACCCAGGGGAGCTGACTCGTGCAGGGGTAGTCGTACCACTCGCCGTCCTTCCGCACCACCGCGCAGTTCTCCTGGGGCCCCCCGTTGGGCTCGTACCTGTGCCACGAGCTGCGACGAAACGCGGGGCGGGGGGGGGGGGGGGGAATCGGGATGGCTTAGGGGTGTCCCCTCGTGTCCCCAAGCCCCCCGTCCCCTTGTCCCCAGTCCCCGCTGGGCTGTACCTGCTTTCCCGGGTTAGGATAGTCCCGTTTGCTCGCTTCCAGGTACCCTCGACCTCTTCATCCCTGATGCCGAGCCAGGAGGAGCTTTGCAGCATGGTCCGGACGTGATCCTGGGGGCAAAGGTGGCGTCACCCCATGGCTGAGCCCCCCCACGCCCCCCCTGCCCACCCCTGGGGACAACGAGGGACAGCAGGTCCCGGTGACAGGTAGGCCCTGATGCCATGTCCCCCCTCCCCGCTGCTGACACAACCTCTGCTCTGGAGTAGGGGGAGGCGGGGGGAATTTTGGGTTTGGTTTTTTTTTTTTGGTGCCCAGGGGACGTTCAGAGGAGGTTTGGGGTCGGGGGGTGGCAGCGTGGGGGCCCGTGGGGCACTAGGGCTGGGGTTAAGGTCAGTTATCCGTGGGTTTGGGGTCACGGTGATGAAAAATGAGGGTTAAAGTCAGAGTCTCGTTGGGGTCTGGACTGTCTTAGGGCTAGTTTAAGTCCTGCATATTTAGGGTTGAGGCTGGGCTAGAGCCTCACTGAGGTCTGGAGGGTTTTAGGATTATTTTAAGTCCTATATACTTAGGGTTAAAGCCGGGTTAGAGCCTCGTTGGGGTCTGGAGGATTTTAGGATTAACTTAAATCCTATGTATTTAGGGCTAAGGCTGGGCTAGAGCCTCACTGGGGTCTGGAGAGTCCTAGGGTTAGTTTAAGTCCTATGTGCTTAGGGTTAGGCCTGGACTAGGGCCCTGTTGGGGTTTGGGCTAGCTTAGGGTTAGGTCAGGCCCTAGAAATATAGGTAGAGTTAGGTTTAGGAGAGGGATAGGATTATGGTTATGGATTAGGGTTATGGTTAGGGACAGGGTTAAGGTCAGGGTTACCCTTAGGGATAGGGTTAGGATCAGGGTTAGGGTTATGGTGAGGGTTAGGGTTAGGGTTAGGATTAGGGAGAGGGTTGTGGTGAGGGTTAGGGTTAGGGTTAGGATTAGGGAGAGGGTTAGGGGTAGAGTTAGGGACCAGTTTCAGCTGGATTTGGTTCAGCATTAGGGTTACAAGTCTATTAGGAACGGGGTTGGGGTTAGCTGTTGACATATTAGGCACTGCAGTGTAAATTCAGGGTTAAAAGGGCAGAATCCGGGTTCACATGAGCCTTCCAGCCTCTCCCCATCCCCCAGATCATCCCCCTCCCCACAAAGCCCACCTCAGGCACCGCGGTGTCCCCCCGTCCCCCTTCCCAGGTGCCTGGATCCGTCTCCCCCCTCTCACCTTCTCCTCGGGGCCGTCGACCTCCAGGAGCTGCGCGCCCAGGAGCGAGCAGAAGCTCTTGGCGCTCTCCCAGGAGCTCGCCGTCTTGGAGTAGAAGTAGCAAGAGTTCCCAAAGTAGGTCCAGCCTTTGGAGCAAGGGGGGCAGCCTAGGGAGGGACACACACACACACAGAAAAGGGGGGGGTGTCACCACTCAGCTGGGGCTGTGAGACCCCATAAACCGGGGTTTGGGGCGGGAGACGTGATCCGGGCTGCGGGAGCTGCCGAGCGTCCCCACCAGGCTGGCGTTACGGCTGGGTGAGGGTTAAACCCTGCTGGGGTCTGGGTTAAATCCGGTGTGTTTAGGGTTGGGACTGGATTAGGGTGCTGTTGGGATTTAGGCTGGGTCAGGGTTAGGTTAAATCCCCTCTATCTGGGGTTATAACTGGGTTAGGGTCCCCCTGGGGTTTGGGTGTAGCTTGAGTCCTACACAGTCAGGGTTACAACTGGGTTGGGCTTAGGGCCGTGCTGAATTTTGGACTAAATTTGGGTTATCTTAAATCCTATACATTTGGGGTTATGGCTGGGTTAGGACCCCTCTGGGATTAGGGCTAGGTTAGGGTTAGTTTAACTCCTGTATATTTAGGAGTAGGGCTAGGTTAGGATTGGTTTTGTTTGGGCTAGATTAGGCTTAGTTTAAATCCTGTATATTTAGGCCTATGAGCAGTTTATGCTTAAGGCCCTGCTGGGGTTTGGGCTGGTTTAGGGTCAGGTAAAGTCACAGATATTTAGGGCTTGAGCTGGATTAAGACCTCGTTGAGGTTTGACCTTGCTTAGGGTTAGGTTAAATCATGTATATTTAAGGTTAATTCTGCATCAGAGTTAGGACCCCATTAAGATTTGGGCTCACTTAGGATTAGGTTAAGTCCCTTAAGTCACCCTAAATTTAGGGTTTGAGCTGGGTTAAGACTCCATTGAGGTTTGACGTCATGTAGGCTTAGGTTAAGTCACATACCTTTAGTATCTGAGCTGGGGTAAGGGTTAAGACCCCACTGAGGTTTAACCTCACGTAGGGTTAGGTCAGGCCAGGTATATTTAGGGTTAATTCTGCGCCAGGGTTAGGACCCTGTTAAGGTTTGGGCACGTTAGGTTAAGTCCCTTAAGTCACCCTAAATGTAGGATTAAATCAGGCTGAGCACCCCGTTGAGGTTTGGGCTCACGTAGGGTTAGGCCAAGTCACCCAAGTCACCCTAAATTTAGGGTTTGAGCTGGGTTAAGACCCCGTTGAGGTTGGGCCTCACTTAGGCTTAGGTCAGGTATATTTAAGGTTAAGTCTGCATCGGGGTCAGGCCCCCGTTGAGTTTGGGCTCAGGTAGGGTTAGGTCAAGTCACCCAAGTCACCCTAAATGTAGGATTAAATCAGTCTGAGGACCCCGTTGAGTTTGGGCTCACGTAGGGTTAGGCCAAGTCGCCCAAATCACCCTAAATTTAGGATTAAACCAGGCCAGGCCTGAACTTCAGCCAGCGCAGGGTGAGGCAAAACCTCCAGTATCATCTGGGACAGAGGTGCCGGGACTGACAGGCGCGGGAGCAGACGTCCTCCCTGGTCCCGTGGACCACCCAGCGGCTCCACTCGCGGTCCCCGATGTAGAGCATCACCGTGTTCTTCACGTTGTTGCCGTAGTTGAAGTAGAGGTTGTAGCCGGCGAGCGCCAAGAGCCCGCCGCCGCGGCACTCCCAGCGCTGCAGCGTGCCGCCGGCCCGGCACGGCTCCAGCCTCACGGCGGACAGGTTCTGCCCGTGAAGCGCCGTGACGCAGCGCCGGCTCCCCCAGCCCCGCAGCCGGCCCCCGGGGAGCCACTGGAACCGCTGGGCCGCCGCCTCGGCCTGGCACGTCGTCACCGTCAGCTCCTGCCCTTTGGCCACCACGCACTTGCCGTGGTGCTCGTTGTACATCAGGAAGGAGCGGGAGGCTGCGGAGAGGGGTCCCGGTGAAACCGGCACGAGGGGCGGGGGGACACACGTCCGTGGGTGTCACCGCGGAAAGGGAGGGGAAAGGGGGGACACACACACACACGCACCCACGTTCGACACCTCCTTCGCCTTCTCTGCCTCCAGCGCCTCTGTCAGGGCTGCAACTGGGCGGGGGGGGACACACACACACACGTCACCGCGAGGCACAGGGTGTCGCCGCGGCAGGGGTGGGTGTTGAGGGGTGCTGAGCACTCAGACACCCCCCCCCGCCAACACCCCAATAACCTTAACTCTGCCCCCCCCCCCGCCACCGGCAGCCCCGGCGTGGCAGGGAGCTCCCCCAGACCCCGGCTACTCACTGTGCCGCGAGCCGACGGCGAGGAAGACCACGTTCATCAACACCGAGACCCCCAAGGCCACGGTTCCCACCAGCGCCAGCTTCTTCCCGGGGCAGCAGCCGGCCGCTGGGCTGGGCTGGTAAGTGACAACCGGTCCCCGGACGTCACCGGCTTTCACCGCGGCGTGGTCGTGTCTTGCCGATGGCGGTCGTGGCGTCGCCCACGCCGTACCGGGGGGGTCGGGCACGTCCTTCTGGCTCGGCGCGGCGGTGGTGGGGTCCAAGGGCTCGTAGAGGTTCTCCTCGGCGGGGCAGGGGTCGCTGCAGGCTGGAGGGGAGGGGGCAGCGGGGACGGCGCTTGGGGGGGAATCTCCCGCTGCTGGGGGCCACCGTGACCCCTGGGGACTCCCCTCGAGCGTGAGGCGGGGGGGGTTCCCCCCAGTGCCACTTCCCTGCGGACCCCTCACCGGGCACCAGAGGTGGGGGATCCCCCTCTACAAGGTGTCTCCAAATCCCCCCCCCCTTGGGCACCGAGGATGGAAATGGGGGTCCCCTTCGGTGCCACCATCCGCCCTGGGGACACCCTCTGCTTGGACACGGGGGGTGGGAGAGTCTCCCCTGGGGGTCACCAACCGCCCCAGGGACCCCCCTCAGACACCGGGCACAGAGACGGGAATCCCCCTCAGTGCCACTGCCCACCCTGGGGACACCCCTGAGGGACCAGGGATGGAAATGGGGGTCCCCTTCGGTGCCACCACTCACCCCGGGGACCCCTCTTGGGCACTGGGGTTGGGGGACCCCCTTCTGAGTGCCACCACTTGCCCCAGGGACCCCCCTTGGGCACCAGGGATGGGGATGGGGATCCCTCCCCGGTGCCACCGTCCATCCTGGGGACCCTCCCTCAGTCACTGGGGATGGGGGAACCCCTCTGGGTGCCACCACCCACCCTGGGATCCTCCCTCGGACACTGGGGACAGAGCCCCCGGGTGCTTTGAGATCCCAAAAAGGACAAGGGGGGAGGTACGTGTTAGGGACAGCAGGACTGCTGGGCTCGCCCCCCCCCCATCCAGCACCCATGGGGGCTCCCTACCTTTGCTGCCGCCGGGCCCCAGCCCCCACATCTGCCCCGGCCCGTCCTGGCTGGCCTCGATGTTGCCGTACATCGTCCCCGCGGCGCCGAAGAGCTGTCCCCAACGGGTGTCCCCGCTGATAAAGCCTGCGGGAAGCGGGTGACGGGGGGGGGGGGGGGGGGTGCCGGATGCACCCCCCCACCCTGGAGATGGGCCTCGAAGGGGGCCCCCAGCACCCAGCGGCTCCATCCCTGCACCCCAAAGCTTGGCTGGAGGTGGCACCGCTGGGGACAGTCCCCAGTGGGTGCTGGCAAAAGCCCCCGGTGTCCCTGGGGGGGCAGGGGGGGTGTCTCGGCGCAGGAAGGTCCTGTGGGGAGGGCCCAAGGGTGCTGCCTGGTTGGGGGAGTCGGTGTCCCCATGCCAGGGGTGTCCCCATGGCAATGTCCGGAGTGTCCCCATACCCAGGATGTCCCAATGGCAGTGTCTGGGGTGTCCCTGTGCCCAGGGTGTCCCCATGCCCGGAGTGTCCCCATGCCCGGAGTGTCCCCATGCCCAGAGTGTCCCCATACCCAGGGTGTCCCAATGGCAGTGTCTGGGGTGTCCCTGTGCCCAGGGTGTCCCCATGCCCGGAGTGTCCCCATGCCCGGAGTGTCCCCATGCCCAGAGTGTCCCCATACCCAGGGTGTCCCAATGGCAGTGTCTGGGGTGTCCCTGTGCCCAGGGTGTCCCCATGCCCGGAGTGTCCCCATGCCCGGAGTGTCCCCATGCCCAGAGTGTCCCCATGGCAGTGTCTGGGGTGTCCCCATTCCCAGAGTGTCCCCGTACCTAGAGTGTCCCCATACCCAGGGTGTCCCCATGGCAGTGTCCGGGGTGTCCCCATTCCCGGGGTGTCCCCATTCCCAGAGTGTCCCCATACCCAGGGTGTCCCCATGGCAGTGTCTGGGATGTCCCCATGCCCAGGGTGTCCCCATACCCAGGGTGTCCCCATGGCAGTGTCTGGGGTGTCCCCATGCCCAGGGTGTCCCCATACCCAGAGTGTCCCCATGGCAATGCCCAGGGTGTCCCCATGCCCAGGGTGTCCCCGTACCCAAAGTGCCCCCCATACCCACGCTCAGCAGACACCGGTGTCCCAGCTGTCCCCACGGCAGTGCCCACGGTGTCCCTGTCACCGGGGTGTCCCCACGCCCAGCACGTCCCCGGCACCTGCCCGCACCAGGGTGCACCCACGCCCATCCCAGCACCCACGGCACTGCCGGGTGGCCCCGAGGCGGTGCCTGGCCCCCCGCCGGCTCCGGCCGCGCAGGAAAGCCGGGCGCTATCAGCACCCACCAGCCCGGCCACAGCTCCGGCTGCTCGCCGGCACCCGCCTTATCGTGCCGGGGGAGCGGGCGCCCAACGCCGGGGGAGCGGGCGCCCAACACCGAGGGAGTGGGCACCCAACGCCGGGGGAGCGGGCACCCAACACCGGGGGAGTGGGCACCCAACACCGGGGGAGCCGGCACCCAACACCGGGGGAGTGGGCACCCAACACCGGTGGAGCGGGCACCTAACACCGGGGGAGTGGGCACCCAACGCCAGGGGAGCAAGCACCCAACAGCGGGGGAGCCGGCACCCAACACCGGGGGAGTGGGCACCCAACGCCGGGGGAGCCGGCACCCAACACCGGGGGAGTGGGCACCCAACGCCAGGGGAGCAAGCACCCAACAGCGGGGGAGCCGGCACCCAACACCGGGGGAGTGGGCACCCAACGCCGGGGGAGCCGGCACCCAACGCCGGGGGAGCCGGCACCCAACGCCAGGGGAGCCGGCACCCAACGCCGGGGGAGTGGGCACCCAACACCGGGGGAGCGGGCACCCAACACCGGGGGAGCCGGCACCCAACACTGGGGGAGCCGGCACCCAACGCCGGGGGAGGGGGCACCCAACACCGGGGGAGGGGGCACCCAGCACCAGGGGAGGGGGCACCCAACACCAGGGGAGCAAGCACCCAACACTGGGGGAGTGGGCACCCAACACCGGGGGAGCCGGCACCCAATGCCGGGGGAGTGGGCACCCAACGCCGGGGGAGCCGGCACCCAAGGCCATGGGGCGGGCACAGGGCTGTGGGGGGCCCCTGGGGCCGTGGTGGGGCCAGCTGGGCCGTGGTGGTGCCGGGTGTCCTGTGGTTGTTCCAGTTGTCCCGTGGTCATACTGGGTGTCCCATGGTGGTGCCAGATGTCCTGTGGTGGTGCTGGGTGTCCTGTGGTTGTTCCGGGTGTCCTGTGGTGCCGGGTGTCCTGTGGTTGTTCCAGGTGTCCCGTGGTCATACTGGGTGTCCCGTGGTCATACTAGGTGTCCCATGGTGGTGCCAGATGTCCTGTGGTTGTTCCGGGTGTCCTGTGGTTTTTCCAGGTGTCCCGTGGTCATACTGGGTGTCCCGTGATGGTGCCGGGTGTCCCATGGTGGTGCCGGGTGTCCCATGGTGGTGCCGGGTGTCCCGTGGTGGTGCCGGGGGTCCCGTGCCTGTAGTGAGCGCCCCGTGGCTGTGCCAGCTGTGCCACAGCTGTGCCCTGGCTGTGCCGAGCGCACCGTCACGGTGACAGTTGTGCCGGGGGTCCCGTGGCGCTGCCATCTGTCCCGTCACGGTGACGGTTGTGCCGTGGCGGTACCGGCTGTCCCGTGGCGGTGACAGTTGTGTCCCCACGGATCCCCCCCATCCCCGTCCCCCCACTCCCCCCTTCCCCTCCCCGTCCCCGCGGGGGTCCCCACGCGTGTCCCGGGGGTCTCCGCGGTGCAACGCGGGACGCGGCCGCCAGGTGGCGCCGTCCCGACGGGAGCGGAGCCGCCGAGGGGCGGGACCGGGGGGGGGGGGCGGGGACCGGGGAGCAGGTACCGGGGGGTACCGGGACTGTGGGGGGTCGGATTAGGGAGCAGATACCGGGGGACACCGGGATCCGGGCGGGGGGGGCCAGGACCGGGAGATACCGGGACCGGGACGGGCAGGGGAGCGGGTACTGGGAACGGGGAGGGTGTGGGACTGGCGCTCAGGTACCGGGGGATACCGGGAACGGGGGGGAGGGGGGGGGGGGTGTCTGGGACCGAGGAGCAGGGACCGGGGGTTACCGGGACCGGGGGGAGTCGGATCGAGGAGCGGGTACCGGGGGATACCGGGAACGGGGGGGAGGGGGGGGGGTGTCTGGGACCGAGGAGCAGGGACCGGGGGTTACCGGGACCGGGGGGAGTCGGATCGAGGAGCGGGTAGCGGGGGGATAGCGGGAACGGGGGGGGGTCTGGGACCCGGGAGCGGGTACTGGGAGATACCGGGAACGGGGAAGGGGGGCGGTACCAGGGGATACCGGGAATGGGGGGCTGGGATTGAGGAGCAGGTACCGAGGGATACCGGGAACGGGGGCTACTGGCAGCAGGGAGCAGGGGCTGGGGGATACCGGGAACAGGAGGGGGCTGGGACCGGGGGTCGGTACCGGGGGAGCCCGTCCCGGGGGGGGGGGGGGAGGGGGCTGTACCGAGCTGCGGGGCCTGATTACCGGCAGGGGAAGGGGGTGCCGGGCTGGTATCGGGCAGCTGGGAAGCCAGTACTGGGGGACCAGGCCCGGACTGGGAAAGGCACTGGGGGGGGGGTGGGACCCATTGGTACCGGGGCACCGGGCTGCCCACGGGGATCTGTCCCCATCACCGGTGTGCCGGCATCGTGGGGGTGTCACCGGCACCGGGAGGGACACCCACCGCCCCAGTGTGACCCCCTCAGGCGCTGCCTCCTCACCCCCCCTCTCTCCTGGCGCCACAGACGGGACCCGGGAGGACACTGGCAGCGCCGAAACCGCGCCAGGGTGCCGGATGGACGCCGGCAGTGCCGATTTGGGCCTACAGTGCCAGGCTGAGGCAGATGCCGGCAGCACCGAATCGATGCCAGCGTGCCAGGGCGGCGAGGACACCGGCAGTGCCGATTTGAGGCCACCGTGCCAACACCTGGCAGATGCCACCAGTGCCAAACTGGCACCAGGCAGCCAGGACAGGGCAGGCACCGGCAGTGCCAAAACGATGCCGTGGTATCCGGCTGATGCTGTCGGTGCCGATTCGGCGCCACAACGCCAGGATGAAGAGGGTGCCGATCGTGCCAAAGCGACACCGGCGTGCCAGGACCAGGCAGACGCCGGCAGTGCCGATTTGGGGACGCAAAACCAGACCCAGGCAGCTGCCGGCAGCTCCAAACCGACGCCGGCGCGCCAGGCTGAGGCAGCCGCCAGCAGCGCCGATTCGGGGACACGATGCCAGGACACGGCGGGTGCCGGCAGCGCCACGTCAGCCCCTCAGCACCAGCACGAGGAGGACGCTCCCGAGCCAAGCCGGCGCAACGGCGAGGCCGCGGCAGCCGGTGCCCGTCCCTTTCGGTGCGGGGCGTGCGGTAAGCGGTTCGGGGCGAGCGCCACGCTGACGCGGCACCAGGCGCTGCACGGGGCCGAGCGCCCCTTCTCCTGCGCCGAGTGCGGCCGCGGCTTCTGCGACCGGGCGGCGCTGGCCACGCACCGGCGAGGGCACACGGGCGAGCGGCCCTTCGCCTGCGGCGAGTGTGGCAAAGCTTTCGCCGGCACCGCGGGGCTGCTGGTGCACCAGCGGGCGCACACGGGCGAGCGGCCCTTCGCCTGCGGTGAGTGCGGGCAACGCTTCCGGCAGAGCGCCCACCTCGCCCAGCACCGCCAAGGCGCCCACGGCGCGGGGCGCCCGCACCCCTGCCCGCAGTGCGGCAAAGCCTTCGCCCTCCGCTCCACGCTGGCCCGGCACGCGCAGACCCACACCGGCGAGCGACCCCACGCCTGCGGCGACTGCGGGCGCCGCTTCCGCCAGCGGGCTCACCTGGCCCGGCACCGCCTGGCGCACACGGGCGAGCGCCCTTTCCCCTGCGGCGAGTGCGGCAAAGCCTTCGCCCTCAGCGCCACGCTGCTGCGGCACCGGCTGGTGCACACCGGCGAGCGCCCGCACCGCTGCCCCGACTGCCCCCGGGCCTACACCCAAAGCGCCTACCTGGCCCGGCACCGCCGCCGCGCCCACGCCGCCCCACGGCCCCACGCCTGCCCCGACTGCCCGCGGGCCTTCGCCGACCGCGCCAACCTCCTGCGGCACCGCCGCGGCCACGCCGGCTCCCGGCCCCACGCCTGCGGGCAGTGCGGGCGGCGCTTCGCCCAGCGCGCCAGCCTGGTGGAGCACGGCCGACGGCACACGGGCGAGCGGCCCCACCGGTGTCCCCAGTGTCCCCGCGGATTCCGGCACCGCTCGGCGCTGCTGCGGCACCGACGGGCGCACGCCGGCGAGCGCCCCTTCCCCTGCGCCCACTGCGGCCGCCGCTACAGCCGCAGCTCCAACCTCCTCCGGCACCAGCGCGTCCACGCGCCCGAGTAGCACCCACGGGGTGGCCGTGCAGCGTCACGGGGTGCCCGCGGGCGGCGCGCCCGGGACTTTTGCCGTGCCGAGGGGGGGGGGGGGGGCGACGGTGACGGTGTGCCACCCCCAGGCACAGCGGGGCCCGTGCCAGCCCTCGGCCTCGAAGCCTTCGGCCCGCCAGGACGAGCGCCGCTGGGGCGGTTTCAAAGGGCAGCGATAAAAAGGATCAGAAAAGCGAAGCGCCAGGTTGGCTTTAAATAATAATAATAATAATAATAATAATAATTAAAAAAAAAAAAATAAGGAAAAATGAACATATACAGCAGCCCCTTCCCCGCCTCCCCAGCGGGGCACGGCCGGGCCTCGGAGGGGGGATTTGGGCCAGTGCAACAGTGCAGGAAGAGGGGAAAAATGGGGGTCCCTGGAGCCCCCCCCCCGCGTCACCCCAGCTTGGGGACGAGCCAGGCCGAATGGGAAGGTGCTGGGGGGGGGGGGGGGGGGGACACGATGAGCCTCGGCCGGGGAAGCAGCCGCAAAAAAGGGGGCGGGGGGGAGTCGGGGGGGGGACACACACACACACAGGGGACACCCCCGGGGTGCGGAGGTAGTGCCGGCTGTCGGGCTCCTGCGGCAGGTTGGGGTCAGGGGTGGGGTGCGGAGGGGGCCGGGGCCGGGCTCGGGCGGTGCCGCAGGGTCTTCTCCTCCTCCTGGGGAGAGGGGGGACATGTGGGGGACACCGGGAGGGGGACAGGGGGCAGCACCCGCGGGGCCCAGGCTGTCCCCGAGCCCATTTAGGAGGGTCTCCATGGTCAGGAGCAGGATCTGTCCCAGGGACACCCCATGCACAGGGTCATAGCACCCTTGGGACACCCCCCCCCCCCCCAAACCCAGGGACACCCTGTTTTGGAGGCTCTCCATGGTCACACCCCCCCATGCACGGGGTCAGGGCACCCTTGGGAGCCCCCCAAACCCAGGGACACCCCATTTTGGAGGCTCTCCATGGCCACACCCCCCCATACACAGGGTCAGGGCACCCTTGGGAGCCCCCCAAACCCAGGAACACCCCACGCATGGGGTCAGGGCACCCTTGAGACCCCCCCAAACCCAGGGACACCCCACACAGAGGGTCAGGGCACACTTGAGACCCCCCCAAACCCAGGGACACCCCGTTTTGGAGGCTCTCCATGGCCACACCCCCCCATACACGGGGTCAGGGCACCCTTGGGAGCCCCCCAAACCCAGGGACACCCCACACAGAGGGTCAGGGCACCCTTGGGAGCCCCCAAACCCAGGGACACCCCATTTTGGAGGCTCTCCATGGCCACACCCCCCCATACACGGGGTCAGGGCACCCTTGGGAGCCCCCCAAACCCAGGGACACCCCACACAGAGGGTCAGGGCACCCTTGGGAGCCCCCAAACCCAGGGACACCCCACACAGAGGGTCAGGGCACACTTGAGACCCCCCCAAACCCAGGGACACCCCATTTTGGAGGCTCTCCATGGCCACACCCCCCCATACACGGGGTCAGGGCACCCTTGGGAGCCCCCTAAACCCAGGGACACCCCACACACAGGGTCAGAGCACCCTTGGGACCCCCCCCCAAAACCCAGGGACACCCCGTTTTGGAGGCTCTCCACGACCAGGGGACACTCACAGCCTCCAAGGCACCGGCCCACTCGGCGGGGGCAAACGCGTCGTCCTCGCCCCGCGCCGGCTCCAGCCCCTCGTCCTCATACTCGGTGAGGTAGTCGGACTCCTCTGGGGGGGTGGCAGGGGGGCGAGATGGGGTGCAGGGTCAGGCCCCGAACACGGATCTGGCCCCGTCCCGTGGACACCCCCACCCCATCTCACCGTCGGCGTAGCCGTCGGACAGGTAGGGCTTGGCGGGCTCGATGCGGGACACGATCTCCGCCAGGTCGGTGAAACCGGCGCTGGGACACGTGAGCACCTACGGGGGGCGGGGGGAAAAGGAGGGGGGGGGGGGTGTTCCCTGAGCAGCTCCCCCCCCCCCCGCCCCCCCGCCGTGTGCAAGAGGGGTGGGGGGGGAGCAGGAGGAGGGATGTGAGGTGGGTAAGGGGGGTGGAAGGGCAGCAGGGGACACGGCCAGAGGGACAAAAGGGGCCCAAGGGGACAGGAGATGGACCAAGGGGACAGGAGATGGACCAAGGGGACAGGAGATGGACCAGGGAGGAGACAAGGATGGGGGGGGGAGGGAATAGGAGATGGACCAAGGGGATGGGATGGATCAAGGGGGGGGGACAGGAGAGGGAGCAAGGAGGGGACAAGGATGGGTGGTGGATGACACACAGGAGATGGACCAGGGAGGGGACGGACCAAGGAGGGGGGACAGGAGATGGACCAGGGAGGGGACAAGGATGGGGGGGGAGGGAACAGGAGATGGGCCAAGGGGACGGGATGGATCAAGGGGGGGGGACAGGAGATGGACCAGGGAGGGGACAAGTATGGGGGGAGGAAACAGGAGATGGACCAAGGGGATGGGATGGATCAAGGGGGGGGGACAGGAGAGGGACCAAGGAGGGGACAAGGATGGTGGAGGGGGGAACATGAGGATGGCCCAAGGGGACAGGAGGATGAAGGGGACAGGAGGATGAAGGGGACAGGAGGATGAAGCAGGGTGGGGAGGGACAAGAAGATGCCGGTGAGGGACAGGAGAACACCAAGGGGGCCAAGTTGCAGCAGGAGGGCTAGAAGGACACGGGGGGAGACAGAGGGGACGAGGGACAAGGCAATGTGCTGCTCCCTGAAGACGGCTCCAGGGCCACGGGGAAAAAAAACCAACCCAACCCTTAAAATCAGGGTGCCATGGGCAGGGTGGCCTGTCCCAGGACACCCCAGGGGACGTCCCCAGGCAGCCAGCCCCACCCACGGGTCCCAGTGCCACCCCCTGCTCACGTCCATGCGCTTGCTCTCGTAGAAGTCGGCCGAGCGCCGGTCCTTCACCATCTTCTCAATGATGTCACCGCGGCTCCAGCCGTCAAAGACCACCTTGCCGTGCTGGTACCCCACGTCCTGCGGGGAGAGCGGCCGCAGCCCATCGGTGGCCCGGGCACCCCGAACAAGGACCCGGGGCACCCCAAATGACAGCCTGGGCACTCAACTGATGGGTAGGACATCCCAACTGACGGCCTAGGACACCCTGTTGGTGGCTGACACCCAAGCAATGGCTTGGGCACGCCAATCAATGGGCCAGGCAGCCCAACTGATGCTCAGGGAGCCCCAAATGATGACTTGGGTACCCGGAACAATGGCCCAGGCACCCCAAACAGTGGCCAGGACATAACAACTGATGGCCCAAGCACCCCGATGGCTTGGGCACCCGCTGATGACGGTTGGGTCACTCTGTTGATGGCTGGGGCACCTGAATGATGGCTTGAGCACCCAACTGCTGGCTGAGGCATGCCCACCAATGGCCGGGACACCCCAACTGATGGACCAGAGGACCCCCAAACGGTGGCTGGGGCCCCCAACCAATGGCTGGTTGACCCTACCTGATAGCCAGGAGACCCTCTTAACGGCCTGGATGCCCAACTCATGGCAAGGGCACCCCAATCTATACCTGGGGCACCCCATTAGTGGCTGGAGAACCCCATTAGCGGCCAGGACACCCTGTTAATGGCCAGGATATCCCAACTGATGGCTGGAGAACCTCAACCCATGGGCTTGGGGCACCCCATTGATGGCCTGAGGGACCCTAAACGATGGTCCAGGCCACCCCACCGGCCTCCTCGTCCCCCCAACTCACGTAGATCTCGTCGAACTTGCCGAAATCCATGGTCTTGAAGCGGTCGATGGGGGGGCGGATGTACTCGCAGTACGAGCTGGACTTCACCACCTCCAGCTGCCGCACGCACGACACGTAGGCCAGGCGGGACTGGATCTCCGCCATGTCGGGCACCTGCGAGGAGGAGGTGCTCAGCACCCTGCCCGCACCATCTCACCAGCATCCCCGCCGGACCTCACCTTGACTTTTTCAGCCCAGGGGTTGAGACGTTTCCAGAGGAGCCACCAGCCGGACAGGCTGTCCCCGTAGTTGCACAGGTCCGTCTCGTCCTGGCTGCCCACGTCGATGGCGATCACCGTCTTGGCACCCATGTTGCGGGCGATGTCGGCTACGGGGCGGGAAAGGAAGAAGCTGGGTTGGCAGCGTCACGGCTCCCCCCGGCCCGAGCCCATGGCGAGAGGTGGTGGCACAAGCAGAGCAGGGAAACGGCGTTGAGAGATTGTCCCCGAGCCCAGGCTGGATGGCAAAGCCATGCTGGGGCTCGTGGTGGGACGAGGAGCGTCCCACGGGTGCCAGAGCCCGGGACAGGAGCCCAGCGGCAGGACGTGCCGGTGGGGAGCGGAGCAGTGATGCGACCTGGTGCATGTGCTGGGGCAAAAGGAGGGCACAGGCAAATCGCAGCATCTGCAGTGGGACGCAAAGGAGCGTGGAGATGCCCCGGGAGGACATCCAGTGGTGAGGACACCAGGAGATGACGCGAGGTGGATGGAGATGGCTTTGCACAAGGAGGCTGGAGATGCTCCAGGAGGGCACCTGGGGCTGAGGCCATCAAGAGATAATGATGCAACACGGACGGAGGAAGGTGGTTTGCACGTGAAGGAGGATGGAGATGCGCTGAGGACGCCAAGAGACGATGATGCAGGAGAGAGGAAGGTGGCTGGGAAATGAAGGAGCACAAGGATACCACAGGGGGCCACCCAACACCGAAGACACTGAAAGATGGCGCAGGGCGGAGGAAGGTCGCTTGCACGCGAAGGAGGAACGAGATGTTCTGGGAGGGGACCTGGCACCAAGGACACCAAGAGATGGTTGGAGATGGAGGGAGCTGCCATGCACGTGAAGGACCGTGGAGGGCACCCGGTGTCGAAGACACCAAGAGCTGGTACGAGGCAGATGGAGAGGTCTTGTAGGTGAAGAAGGATGGAGAGGCCCAAGGAGGGCACCTGGAGCCAAGAACATCAAGTGAGGATGATGTAAGATGGATGAAGGTGGCTTGCACGTGATGAAGCATGAAGGTGTCCCAGGAGGACACCCAATGCTGGGGACATCAACAGATGGTGCAGGACGGAGGGAGGTGGCCTGTACCTGCAGGAGCACCGAGATGCCCTGGGAGAACACCCAAAGCCAAGGACACCAGGAGAGGACGATGCAGGGTGGAGGAAGGTGGTTGGCACCTGAGGAGCATGGAGATGCTCTAGGAGGGTGCTAAGGACACCCAGAGATGATGCAAGATGGAGGGACATGGTTTTG